>NC_056735.1:1885946111-1886168611 GCF_019279795.1 Protopterus annectens
ATTCATTAGTTTATTTAAATGTAATGTATTAAATTCATTTTATTCCTTATCAAGAATTAAAAACTTATCAATAAATCCATTAAATATATAAATAATTCATAAAATCATTTCATTTTTAAAATATATTTTATATAACATACTTTAAGCAAAAATAAGTACTATATTTAATACAGACCATTGTACTATTTAAAACTCATAGGGAACAGTGCCATCTATTGTCTTAAAAAATTAGTACCTTAGTATTTTGTCCTTTTTATATTTTGGCAGCCCTTATTTTAAGCAGTGGTAATATGGAAAGGTGGTCATTCAACCCTGGAAATTTACCTGCTTTCAGAGTTACTTGCCACCATAATTCTTTATATTCTATTTTATTTATATAACATTTGTTTACCAGGGAAGTCCGACTGGGCAAGTTGCCCTTTTTCAGTGGAGACCAGGGGAGAAAAGCTCCACATAACAACGTAACAGTCAGTATTTTAAATAATAAAACAATCAGAGAAATGGTAATAATAAATTACATAGTAACACATATTATCACAGTTCAAGTTTGTAATAAAGCTCAAAGAATCACATAGTAACACATATTTTGGCAGTTGCACTTAGTAACAAAAATAAAGCCTTTGTGTCAGTAGAGTTCTCAGGGGCACAGTATAAGGCTTAATATACCATGGAGTAGTGTCTCAGAGATGCCTGTTTGGTACTGTAAATTGTTATGATTAATGTTGTCATACTTATAATCACATAGGATCAGTAAGCAAATAGAGACATAGTGAAAATGGAGAGTAGGAGGACAGAGGGTGAGGATGGGAGTATGTAAGGTATTTAGTAAGCACAGAGATATAGTGAAAGTGGAGAATAGGAAGAGAGAGGGTGAGGACATTGTGTTAATACACCTATCACATACCATATAACTTTGTTTAAGAATTAACTGGTTGTTAATATATAGGAGGCAGTTTTTACACTGACTCAGGATGACCATATCCACCAAGCTGGTAACAGAGGCAGTGGGAAAGTTCATATCCGTAGCAACAGACACTTTTTATTGATTAGACAGTTGGAGACATTTTAATTTGCTTTGTTGAGTGCACTAATTTTTCTTAATTGTAAACAGTTTTTGCAAATGATTGTAATAAACATGTTTTTTTTGTTCTGTTAACAAATTGGAGCTGACAAAAGAGGAAAAGTGGTCCATGCCTCAAGTGTGGTAAATAGCTGCTTATGTGTTAGTTCAATCTACATGTGTATGCATGTGTCATGTCTTTCAACTTTTACCTTGGAATTATGGACAAAGAAAAAATAACAGGAAAAGGTACTCTTACTGGGTACTATTCACTCAGAATAATTTCCAAATTTAGGCGGGATGGAACAAAAGTTTGAGAATAAATTAGACATGTTCCTCCAAACCCGGGAGAGCTGAGAGGTGTGAGTGTGCATGTGTATTGGACCTTTATGACTTATGACTGAAAATTTTATTTTTTTTGGTTTCAATAAATTAAATAAATAGATATATGCATGCATACACACACATACACACACACACACACACACACACACACACACACACACACACACATGCACGCACATACATAAATTAAATATTTAGTAGCAAGGCTTCAATAACAAAATGCAGGGGGGGGGGGGGTTACGAATGCTATTCGGTATCTTCACAGAAGCCCAGCTGTGAATCTCCCCTGCTCGCTATCTTTTTGTGTTGTAATTACTGGTGATGCTAGATAAAAGCTAAAATGATGTGCTAATAGATTGTGTTTGTATTGAACAGTGCCATACCTCTCAATTGTACAGATTTTCACAGAATGTCCAGATTTTTCCTCATATTTTTGTTCTGCTTTTCATAAAAATGTGTTTTACTGGCAAATAATTAAAAAGTTAGAAAATAATGAGTCATTTGAGTTCCAGATGTCACACCCTTTAGGAAATTCATGCTAATGCAAAACCTGTTATTCTATCAACTTTCTAAGATTGTAAGACTTGTTCTTCTTTTGGCTTTTCCCAGTTAGGGGTCGCCAGAGCGGAACTCTGGTCTGCTAATGATTGGCAGTAGATTTTTATGGTGCTGAGGTGCCAGCCCGACGCCCAACCTTCAATGAAGGCATGCCCATTCACGCATGTCTTTCAAACGCCACTAAAAATGTCCCTATTTTTGGGCCTTTGTCCCACTTTTTTGTATGGCTTTGTCCAGATTTCTTGCTCTGAGAGGTTGAGATGTATGATAAGGACCATTTTGCACACATTTTAAGATCACCACTTTTGAATGTTCTTTTTTTTTTGCTTACTAAAGCTGAGCCATACGCTGAAACAAATTGGGGTATGAATATGTTTTGTGAGTAAATGACTTAACCCTAAACTGGCTGAAAAAAAATGTGTTATGAACTACAGCTGACCTAAGTGTAGAACAGTGTGAGTGTATGTACCTTTAAGAAGCATTTCCAGATGTAAACACATGCATATAAATAGTGAGCACATGCAGGCAGCAGTGCCATTCTGATTACAGCCAGACTGTTAACATGTGGGAGTGTATTAGTCAATCTGTTTATAAGTTCAAGTTACAAAGCCTAATTTCTGATGAGTTTTACATGTAATAAAGATGTTTGAACTGAACCCACAACCGCTTGTCTGTTTTGTCCTGACAAGATGAGCAACACCAACTAATACATTTTTATTTATTTATTTATTTTGTATGTTAATCAGGCAGTACATAACATATCCAGACTCCCATTAGTAGTTTTCCCTGCTGGTAGATATGACAAGATCAGAAAAATGAAACTCTGATTTCACCCACAAAAAACTGAAAGAAAAGAATATGTTCTTTTCTTTTTGGGAGGGTAAAACAGCACATTTTTGATTAAATGGATTTGCTCTTTTTATTAGCTTTGTCCTAAATTCTTACAGTTATCCAAATCTGTTATAAATGTTGCAAGAGAAGTACTGTGTTTGACATGTAAAGTCAACCTATTTCGCAAATGTGGAATGCATTAGGTCAGGTACTGGTCATGCTATCTGGTATTGTTGATATGATAGTATAGGATTACAACTAGTTTTATTGTGGTGATGGTGATCTTGGAGTGCTGGGTCATTCATAGCATGGGAACTTTAGTGGACATGACCTACTCAGGAATGTGTATGACACTTTGTAGAGAGACAGGTCTTTCAGTGTATCAGAGTAGCTAGGGTTACTGAGACATGAGATCTTTTTGTTGAGGAAACATTGAATTATTTTCAGCTGCTTTCAGTACTTTGTGAGGTATGTGCCAATGGGGGCATTGTTTTCAATGATGGGCCTAATAAAGGATGAATACAGTAAGGGTATAACTTATTTGGAACTTGAAGAGATACAGTAAAGGATAAGCTGTGTAAAGTAGAAGGATTTTACAACCACAGAGTATGGTGGTTAAAGGAGAACCTGACAGCAATATAGAGATCCTAATACCTTGGTGAGATATCTGTATGGTATGTGGTACAGATACAAGCTTTACCAACGTAAATGATGCTGCATTTCAGGGCACTGAAGGTAAGCCCAAGATTAACACACAACACATTTGTTTGTTGTTGCCCTTACTGGAGATTTTGAATATCGGAATGGGATTTGATAACTACACCCATTTCACAGCCATCATCATCAGACTTTAGCCATGGTGTGTGTGTGTGTGTGTGTGTGTGTGTGTGTGTGTGTGTGTGTGTGTGTTTGTGTGTGTGTGTGTGTGTGTGTGTATATATATATAATATATATATATATATATATATATATATATATATATATATATATATATATGGGTTCATGTAATTTGATCGACAGTTCATTTGATCGACAGTTCATTTGGTCGACAGTTCATTTGATCGACAAGCATTTGCCCCCTTCCCCAATGTTGTGCGACCCTGGAGTTGATATATATAGTTAGGGGGGGGGTGTGGGCGAAGCCCCCCACCTAAAATGCTTGTCGATCAAATGAACTGTCGACCAAATGAACTGTCGATCAAATGAACTGTCGATCAAATTACATGAACCCATATATATATATATATATATATATATATATATATATATATATATTAGACACAAAGAAACACCAAACAGGTTGTCAGCAATACGCACACAACACTCACAGCACGTACAAAGGACCAGCCACATACAAGGATGTGCTCACATGTAACTTACCTAAACCTCAAAGTCCTATAAAACACAGTCCTCAGAAACACTGCATGCACACAAATAAGACAACCCCCACCACAACACACAAAACCACATCTCATTATGCCTCAAATATCAAACCCATGAGATGCAACACCAATTCATAGTCCATGTGGATGTAAATGACCTAATATGTACCTCTCTAGAATGTATGAAGACAGATATGCTTGAGCACTCAGAATATGTGACACAGGCAGGTATGTGCCTACTACTGAGCAGCATTCTGCCATCTTCATGGATGATGTCACAATACTAGCCAACAATGATATCCCCCTTTGAAGGTTTATCCCTGGAATATTAATTTGACCTTTATCATGGCTTAATTGTAAAGTGCTTTGCCACTGTTTCATGGCTGTTGTAATGTAATTGATTACTATAGGGTGTATCATAAATTTTTAAGCACTCTCATCCATGAATGTGGGATAATGTCAAATTTTTTTTGTAGTCTATCCATGCTGTATTTACATTTTCTCCCTTTTTATAGTTCTCTTTTATGACTTTATTTAACAACAATTGATCCTTTGTTCCATATGACTTTCTTTTGTTACCCTTTTGTTCTATTGCCATGATTGAGTTTTCCTCTAAATGACTATAAACTCTGTCAGCATCAATTCCAGTGTATAGTTTATACATCATCAGAAGGCAACTTATTGGTCTATAGTTGTTAGGATAGCTTGCAGATCTGCTCTTAAGTTTATGTATTGTTTTTCCAGTTAACCAGGTTGGTGTCTGTTCTGAGTACACATATAAATAGTTCTTACTGATGGCTAAATCTTCATGTAAAGATGTTAATACTTTTAGCATCTGGGCCTGGGGTTTTCAAATCAGTATCTTTTCTTAACTTTGTTTTAATTTCTCTGGCTGTTACTTCACCCCATTTCACATCCTGTACATTTGAACGTCTTATTCTTTATTTTATTTTTTCTATCCATTCAGCATCTTTGTTATATTCCACAGGATCGTCACAGATATTTCTCCAAAATGTATCTATTTCTTTTTTTTTTTGGTGATGTTTCAATTCCATTTGCCTTGATTCCCAATTCTCTAAAAACCTTTTTGGTTGTGGCATCCCCACACTGGCCCAGTAAGAAAGGAGCCTGAATCCCACCACTGAATATGTGACACCCCCACTCTAGGTCAGTAATCAAGGAGCCTGAATCCACACCACTGATACTGGAGAGGATGTTTACTTGATTTGCAAATGGGTACACTCAGCATTTCCAGATACAAGCATCAAGCAAAATTTCCCTTAACTGCACACAGGGAACACACTCACTGGTCTGGGTTTCTCTGTCTCCCTCCAGGTCCCCAATAAGACTTCCCACCAGTACAGCTGCAGAGTTAAGTCCTCAGCCAAGTGCCCATGCCAAATCCTCCAATGCTCTCTCTGTGAAACCAGTGCTTCATGTCCCTGCTCTAAGTAGCTGACACGTGCACACACTTTGAGATTTGATTTACACACACATACACACAAACACAAACACATCTGGGAAAGGCTGGCACAGGTTTACTAGCTATGCCCCTTCTGCTCAGACTATAAGGTTGTTATCACTGCCACCAGGCACTACAAAGTCAGCTACCTAAGGCTTTTGCAAGGGTACCTAGTTATACTGAGTGAAATTAATATTAATACAAATAGTAATGTTGACCAAATAGCCGGGCTTTCGGGGGTGGTCAGAGTTATCATCAAATAAATATGCACAAATACTCTCAAAGCTTAAATATTTCTCTAGAAGGACAAGCCGCAATGAAAAGTTTATATATATTTAATAATAAATAATAAAAGAACGTGAAAATACTAAATATCTATTTATAATAAACACCGGAGTTTCAGCCGCAGGAAATATTGAAAATAACACAGCTGAAAAGAGTCACACAATTACAGAAAAACAATATATGACTATTTTCACTATATTTTCCTGACTGATCTAGAGAATTATTGTTCCTACTTACTGAATAGAGCAAGGCAAGACGATGTGGGTGCGTGATCCTTGTTGTCAGATCCAAGACAAAATACAGAATACTGAGTGCAGTCTCCTACTAATATCTAAATATTATTGCTGGCTTACAGAATGACATCATACACATCTAGTCATCTGACTCTGTTTCTGGCACTATCCCCAATCACTAAAAGCTGCCAGGATTTTAGCACCTACATGTTAATAATACACACACAAGGGCATTGCTCAGATCTGGTGCAGCTGTTGGAAGCCATAAAACCATAAAACACTTCCCTTCTTCATACAGGAACTAGTAAACCATACTTCTTACAGACATTTCATCTCTGGCTTCATTCAGAACTGAGAGGTAACATCTTTATGGTCTAATTTAATTTCAGCTATTTTTCAAAGTTTGCTGCAGCCAGATTGTGATAAACCTCTTCTCTTCCAGTATCCTATGTTGAAACATATACATTTAATTCAGTTTCAATAATATATGTACATTTCTTTTCTTTCCAGCAAGGCACACTGTTGATATATTTTAACACAAGCAACTTTACAAAATACATTTTAAACACAAGCATCTGTACAAATCAGTTTGATACACAAATGGCATATAATTCTTTACTAAACTCTAGATAGCTGTGCTGGCATATGTTACACATCCACTGCCATACTTCTCCTGGCATGGCTGGCAGTGCCTCCAATCATCACATGGGTCATCAGTAAATTGCTGATTTTGTACTTTTCCTTTATATTTACCTGCGTATTTTTTAATTTTTTTCTGCCTGTGCTGATATTTTTAGTCTATTATTAGTCTATTATGTGATGATAGATCCTGATTTGTTCTGATACTGTGCATTGCTTTTAGCACATCTATCTTTCTGAGTATTTTTGTTGATTTATTCCCTCTTCTATACTCTTCTAACAGTGACACTTGTCTTAATTGCATTATAGTTTTCTGTACTCAATAACTCCATGACAGATTTTTATTTTCTCTCTTCCTTTCCCTTACTACCCTGTGTGTTTGTAATAAGCCATTATGTGTTAGAAAATCAGCTGCATAGTAATATATCCTATTTGCTTTGCTTATATTGCATCAATTTCTATGAACAGACCTAATTACTGTGTTCATTTGTTTTATCAAAATTCTAACTTTTGGGGTTTTACTGACTTTCTGTAGTCTATTTCTTCATTGACCTGTTCATGATTTCAGTAGCTTAGGCAGCAGCAAGCATCAGTGGCCTAAAGTGGTCAGTGCTTCTCATAACAGGAACCTAAATTCTGCTGGTGACCATCTGAGAAGAGATACACTATCTGGTAAAACAAAAGCAGTACAAGAGGCTGATGCTACAACGTTTTATGTCCTCCCTCATAATGGAGAACCATAAAAAGGGGAGAACCTAAATATGGCATGGATAGACTACAAAAAAGATTTTGACAGTATCCCACATTCATGGATAAAAAGGGTGCTTAGAGATGTATAAGATACACCCTACATTGAGCGATTACATTACAGCTACCATGAAACAGTGGCAAACCACTTTGCAGTTAAGTCATGATAAAGGACAAATTAGTATTCTAGGGATAAAAATTCAAAGGGGGTATTCCAGGGTGACTCTCTGTCACTGCTGCTCATTTGTCTTGCCCTTAACTCATTAAGCTTCCTACTTAAGAGATTAGGTCATGGCTACAATTTGGCTCCCAGAAAACAATGAAGTGTAAAGACTTATCTTCTTTTTGTGGATGATTTAAAACTGTATACTCATCAGATGAGAAACTCAAAGCACAACTGCAATTGGTTAAATTTTTTTTAAATGATATAAGAATGTCATTTGGTCTTCATAAATGTGCAAAAGCAACCTTTAAAGCAGGAAAGTTACAGTACCAAGAAAACATTGGTTTGGAACAGGAATGTGATATAAAAGAACTTGAGCAAGAGGGAGTGTATAAATATTTTGGAATTGATGAAGGATCAACAATAAAACACAAACAGATGTGAATAAAACTTGGTAAGGAATATTTTAGAAGACTTAGATTAATAATAAAAACAGCACTAACATCTAAGAACAAAGTCCAAGCTATAAAACAATTTACTCTTCCTTTCTGGAGTGACTGACTGGCTACTTCATGATCATCAAATGATTAAAAAAAAAAATCAGTGCATAACAAGACTATATATTCCCTGTTCTGAAGGAGGTATGGGCCTCCTCGAAATTGATTACATATATAGATCTGCAATATTGGGACTGGATACATATCTGCTAAGCTCACAAGGCCCAAATTTAGGGAAAGTTTTGAAACATGAGGAGAATAAGTCTAAGATAACTTCCTTGCTTAGCTTAGCAGAAGCATACTGGCATCAAGCGGGAATAGAAATCAAACCGGAAGTGGATAAAAAATCAGGCAGCAAATGAATGTGTCAAAAAACAAAAGAAAGAATATAAGGCGAAAGAACAGATGAGAAGGCAAGAAATATGTAAGATGCATAACTATAGTAGTAAGTATAGAAAAATCTTGGAACAACCTCACGTTGATCAGAATCTAACTCTGGAATGGTTAAGGACAGGTGAGTTTAAACCAAAAGATGAAAGGCTAATATTGGAAGTCCAAGATTGTGGACTACATACATGTTGGTTTATAATTTTATATATAAAATCTATAATATAAATCTATTTATAAAGTCCATTGAATATGTGGGGAGAAACAGACAAATGTAGTTTTTTTTTAAACAGAATTGGAAGGAGTTGCACATCTTGTTGCTGGTTATGATATACTAATGACAGAAAAACTGTACACTAAAAGGCATAATAATGTGGCAAGACTATTGCTTGGGGATTCTGCAAACATTGTAATACTGAAGTAGCTGAAAAGCACTGGAAATATGAGCCACAAAGCATCATAGAAAATAAAGTTTATATCAGATGTGATCATCCATTACCAACAGATCATAAAATAGATGCAAGAAAACCTGATATAGCAGTCCATGAAAAGACGACAAAAGTAGCATTGATTATTGAAATTGCTACACCTAGAGACTATAGTGTCTTACATATAGAGACACAAAGTCATAAAATACCATCATTTGCAGACAGAAATGAGAGCAATATGGAAGAAATATACTCAGACAGCTCCAGTAATAGTAGGAGCAGCAGGTCTTATAAAAAAAATTTACAATCGTACTCAGATACATTACCGATACATGTAAGGAGTCACAACTGGGCACATTGCGAGTGCTGTGAAGAGTACTTCTGGCTAACATCAGAGACTGGAACAATACTAATTTCATGAACTTTAATCATACTTTGACTTAGGAATGGGATACATTCCCATTATGGTGTTAGAAACCCAAAACACTTGGAGAAATTGAAAAAGACTGAGGCATCCCTGGATGTTATCAGGGCTCATTGCTGTAGTGTGTTTAGCTCTGGAGAGTGCAGTGAGGAGCCGTTCTTTAGTAACAGTGGGGGGATAAGTGGTACAGGCTATTTTCTGGGGAGTAACTAGTCATTCTTGAGTCATAGGGACTCTGTCTTCTGCTTGTACCTTATTGCTCTTGCGTAACACTTGAGTAAAGTTACTGTCCTCTACTCTTTTATCTTGGACTTTGGTAACTACTTTAGCCAATGGAATGTTTCTGTCAAGGCTTTTCTCTCTATACTATAAGGTTGAGAGGTATGGCTTTAATTATAACTGAAATGTCATGAAATCACAAGAAATGGGTCACTTTTATTGCATATATATTGCTATACACTAGATAATCATTTTTTTTCATAATTACACTAGATATTATTTTTTTTCATAATTAAAACTAGCCAGTACAACTTTATACAAGTAAACAGACACATATATTCCATGTGAAACTGTAGTTTCATTTATTTTACAAAATAAGCAAGCAGACACACAGGTTCCATGTGAAGTCATAGTTTTATTTATTCGACTGTTTCATAATTAATGAGGCATAAATAGCTACTTTTGATATGATGTAACAGTTTTACAGTGAAACACTGTAAACTGCAAGTAAGAGCAAATGTGATATTTTGTTGCAAAGTGACAATCTGATGATGAATTGTGACAATGCAAGACATCTATAATACACACTTGGTTTAAAGAACACCATTGTACATAAAAATTAAAAAATAAAAATGGTGCGATACGTCTATACGTAACATACCTAAATTCATAACATAGATTCCTGTCCCAGAGACTTCCCATACTCTGGAACAAACTACCTATCTATATCAAACACAGCTCCTCATTAGCACTCTTCAAGAAAAATCTTCATGATTAGATGGGAGATAGGAAATTCACCCCGGGATCACTTCTGTGGCTCTGCTTGACAGGGGCACAGGAAAATAATTTTCTTGGGTGGCAAAAGCCAGGGTACCATTTGGCTAGGCTTATATAGGCCCTAGGGCCAATAGCCTAGTACCTACCTATGAACCTATACCTACTCTATTAAACAGCGTATTTATATTTATACATTTTACATATGTACATAGATACAAATATCTCAGGTATGAGCAATAATGCCTTTCTTGCCTGCAAGGTTTTCATTATAGTTTGACCTCATTTCCATTTGTTATATTTTTTTTAATTATCATCTTTCTTGAATTCCACTTCTACATTTTGCCAAACTTTTTGAAATTCTTTCAAAAAGTGGTATAATTCTTTATTCGATTTACAGTTTTCTATTTGTTTCTTGCACCATGGAGCTCAGGTTATGACTCAAAAGGTCTATCAGCCACCCACTTACATGGTTATCAAACTGAATTAATAAGTAAACAAACAAATAAACAGCTGAATAAAGAAATAATGGGAATAAATTAAATG
The DNA here is from genome assembly GCF_019279795.1 of Protopterus annectens. NCBI lineage: Eukaryota > Metazoa > Chordata > Ceratodontiformes > Protopteridae > Protopterus > Protopterus annectens. Next base: position 1,885,957,092 of record NC_056735.1, read on the forward strand.
ATTTCAGACAGAGGTTATATTTAATTCATGGTACCTTTGTTGAGTACAGCACATATCTATTTGCTGTTTTTATTATTTATTAAAATACACAATTAAATGTTTGTTTACAGGTACCATGTTATGTTTGTATATAGTTGGTACTCTTTCAGGACACAAAAAGTAGGGGGTATTCAGAAAGGAAAAATAGCACAGTGCGTAAAGCTAAACTGTGCAGTATGTACTGTCATGCAGGATAGTAAGTGTCATGCAGGGCATGTGCAATTCAGAGATAGCTGTAGGACAATCATGGTAGTATGAAAACAGGTTCTGCAAATAAAAGACAACAATGTTAAGTGTGTTAGAAGAGTTATTTTTCAGCTATCTTTCACTGGACTTCCATCTTCCTAATTTCTTGATGCTCTCCCATGATGTCCTTGCCCATTGCACATGAGAAGCTGCCACTATGCTAAATAAGCATGGAATCTAACTGAGCATGGGGTAAATATTTGGGGTCCAAGCTTCATCACTCCATTATTTTCTTCAATACAGCCTTCACCTGAATCTGGGTAAACAGGGTACCCTTTTCATGGCAGAAAACTGCTCCTTCTTAAGTACCAGTCTATGATGAAACTGTGCGAGTGGACTTCTGTACTGTAGGCACATTGTTTGTTGTAGGCATTGTACCCTATTCCATTCTGTGGCCCCTGAGCAACAGGCTATGAAAAACAATCTCATTTATTACTGATGACAGATATTTTGGGTTTATCCCATAAGGCTTGCACTGCCACCCCTTGGCTTTGTGCAGCCAGCTGATAGATTGCTAGGTGTAATGCTGCCTATATCTTGTTTTAATCAGCCTCCAAAAATAGCAGGGTGTCCGCCCACCATTGTTTTACTGCTATGAGCCATACAACTGGACAACCTTGCACCTTCCTCGTGTCTCTAAACTGCTGTAGTACCCTTTTGTAAGTCACCTAATTACCTGTAGTGAGGGTGTTTATTAGCTGTTATTTTCACGTCCACTGATACTGTGAATGAATTTGTACCCACATTGGTACTGGTGCTGTTTCCAGTGCTACACTCTTGAATTCAGCCTACAAAAAAGATTGATAGTGACTAACCCTAATCAAACCCATATAAAAATGTGTCAAAGGATGGGCTAAAAGTCATCTATCAGTCTTTTTTGTAGGGGTCTTATTACGTTAGTGCAGTTAAGGTTTTCTGATTTATGTTATTTTGTTGCCAGCTTAATTATTGAACTGTAATTTTTTTTATGATTATGATTATGTAGAAGGCCAACCTTACATATAGTTTGTACTCCATGATGATTTTGGGTGGATAGCCAGGTCCTTATTATTTCAAAGGGAACTACCACTAGTACTTTTGTATTTTTGTATTTTCCAAGTTACATCTCTTCCCCAGCCATGAGGTTCACCACATATTGGGAAAAATTCTTGATGTATGCTTTCACATGTATCAGGCAACTATTACTATCTAACTTTATCAGGATCTTATCTATTGGGCCTACTACATTTCGGACCCAATTTTTTGATGTTTTTTGGTCCTGTTGGTTTTTGAATTTAGTGATACGTAGCATTGTGTGTGGTCTCTATAACTGATGTACAGGACAGGAATGGTCATTCACAACAAGGGCTACCTATTGTATCACTTTATATACTGGTTTTAGGGGGTGAATACCCAATTATGAGTAGGGATTACTGAATATTTAATTCCCTACTTGGCTTTCAGTATGGTGTTTGCCTATACAGGTGTAATAGCTGATATATTAGTTTCAATATATTGACATGATTGTGGGCCTTATGGTTTGTGACAGAGAGTGACATTGGGTGGATATATACTTTTTTTTGCCTTCTTTTGTTGGATTAACTCAAAGGTTTTTTGGTCTTCCCTTCCACTATATGTTGGTCTGGTGACCCTTTATTTTATTTTTTGTTTTATTCTTTGGTTGTTTGCTAATTGGTCAACATATACCTTTGACATGGATTTGGCTTCTCTTATCAAAGGTTTATCATCTGATATGGATGATTTGGAGGTATTTGGGTTAGGACCTGTTAGTTTAACTAATAGGGACAACTTTATAGATAATGACCAAGCTAGCCAATGTAAGGTGGCCTTCTTTAAACTGACTACAAATATGAAGAATTTAAGAATTAATATCTGGCATTTATGGCTCTTTAAAGTCTATCAACATAAACAGAATACACCTAGGGGACTTAGAGTTAAGTTACAACCTTTGGTACATAGTGTTGACCAGTTACTTTCTGAACAATGGGCACAAGTACAACAGCAGGCATCCATGGGTTTTGTGGATGCCTTAGCAGTCTATTATGAACGTATGGTTCAACAAGGCATTCAGGAAGTTGAAACTCTATGTCAGAACCTTAATGCTTTTGAGACTTTACCTTGCTATACATCCTGTCTGAACTAATTTAGTAGGGAATTACTTGACTTGGAAAAGTCATTTAAAGAAAAAAAGATGAAGAAATTTAACAGAGATTTAGGTGACTATGAGAAATGCAAACCTTTTGATATTTCCGAAAAAGTCAAAGTTATGTTCTCTGACAAGAAACCATTTATTCCTAAACGGAAAATACCTAAATCCATTCTTAAAAGGAATAGAGATCCCTCCAGTTTCACTTCAGGGGATGAATCATCATCCAATACTGAAGTTGATGGTAACTACACAGTTGTATTACCAGACCCCAAGTGAAGTAATTTGCAATACCCTCTAGTGTCAGGATCAGGAGAGGAAACATAAGGGTAACAAGCAATTTGGAGGGGCTCCTCAAACTGATGACACAAAGGTAGATACCTGTATTAATGTGCATAGGATTTCTTCTGTAACCCTGTCTGAAACTGAAATAAAGATCTTGAACAAAGGCCTGAACTTTGTACCTGTGTTTTTGTTCCTGAGCATACCCTGGCTCAGGATGTTATGGATTTTAGTCATTTATTAAATCTAAGGCTATATTTTGATAATGCTCCATCCAATACTCAGAGGCTTTAAATTTCGTGGATCCACCTTTATGCCCCCCATGTCACATATTGTATCGATTTTTCAATCTAATGTTCTTAAATATCTACATTTTAATCCTCGTGAGTATAACAACTTTCCGAACAATTTATCCAAGGTTGAGGAACAATGTATAGATAGTTTAAGGAATAACAGGGATATTGTTATTCTACCTGCGGATAAAGAAGTGGTTGTGATACAGGACTGGGTCTCTTATTGTGGGGAGGCATTGAAACAGTTAGAGGATGGTAGATATTATATGGCTATGCTGTTGGATCCTACTAGGAAGTTCAAAATAGAAATTGATACCTTTCTAGATGAAGCTCAAGAGAAAGGCATTATTACTAGTGCAGACATTTTTCATCTTAAGGTACCTGACCATAAACAACAGTATCTCTATCTTTTACCTAAGATCCACAAGGATCCCAAAAATCCACTGGGGAGGCCTATAGTGGCAGGTAGGGGCTCCCTTACTTAAACCCTCTCTGAATTTCTGGCACTTTATTTGAAACTCTTGTTGGCTTATGTGCAAGCTCGCATCCAGGATACTACCCAATATTTGGGTATTATCTCAGAAATGCAGCTAGAACAGGACTGGCTTTTATGTACCCTGGATGTCACTTCTTCGTATACTAACATCCCACATTGGGCACAGTTGTTAGCATTACAACACTGGCTGGACAAATCTGAACTGTATGAACTAGGTTTTAACACCTTTCTTGTTTGCCTGGTTGAACACGTTTTGACAAAAAACGTGTTCTATTTTCAAGATCAGTGCTTTTGGCAAGTACAAGGAACAGCCATGTGGGCCACCTTTGCGCCCATATATGCTGACCTGTTCATAGCATACCTGGAGGAGGAGCTGATTTATGATGCTTGCCACAATTTATATATTAATGAGATTGATATTTGGAGGCGATACCTCGATGATTCTTGGTTGATGTGGAGGTCTGATGATATTTTCTTGCAAGAGTTTGTGGATTATCTTAATGAGAATAAATGGGGCATTGAATTTAAGGTTACTTTCAGTATGACTGAAATTACCTTTCTGGATGTTTTGGTCAGTAGAAATTCTGATAATACCTTGGATACTAAGGTATATAGGAAATATTTCCAATATAATTCTCTCTTGCATGCTACCAGCTTCCACCCACAACATATCATCTGGAATATCCCAAAATCTCAGTTTTTAAGGGTCAAAAGGATTTACTCCAACTCTTTGACATATGACCAATACAAAAGGGACGTGATCCATCGGTTCCAGGATAGGGGTTACAAACCAGGGGATATTAGCAGGGCTTGCCAATTTGTTTCGGACAGGATAGGGCCAAATTATTGGAATATAACGTACAGTCACCAGATACTCAGTCTAGGGTGAGATTTGTTACTACCTTTGGCAGGAACACCAAATCATTTATGCATATTATTAATAGACATTGGAACATCCTGATGGCAGAGGAAAGACTGTCTGATTATTTGGGGGATAGATGTTGTTTTTCCTTCCACAGGGGCCGCACATTGGGTTGTCTATTTAGTCATTACAAAAGGTTTGACCATAGGGGGACTTTTCCCATCCAACATTCATTCCCGGGGGGGCACATTGGTGGGATGTGTCCCTTGTGGACATTGTTCCCACTGTTACAGGGTGAACAAAACTAAGGAATTTACCAGCAAAAATACGTCCACAGTCTTTAATATCACTTTCATGGTAAATTGCAGCACAAGCTGGGTAATATATTTGGCCACTTGTTCATGCACCATGTTTTATGTGGGCCAAACTTTGAGACCTCTCAAACTCAGAATTGGGAAACATGTGTGTGACATAAAGAATAAAACACAGTCCAATGCTCTCTTTAAACACACTTGCAGACATAATGCTGTTTTATTTAGATTTACCATAATTTATTGCATATTGGGGAATTGTAGGGATAAATTTGGCTGGCATACCATTTTAAATGTTAAAGATAGGAAATGGATTATTAAACTTTGGGGGGGGGGTTCCTACTGGTCTAAATGATCATCTTTAATTAACCAATAGGAGGCTGTTTTGAATCTGTATATGTATATATTAAGGGCTTTTTTGTCCCATCACTTGTATGCTGTTTATCTTTTTCACTGAAGAAGGCTATTGAGCTGAAACCAGTTTGGTTTGGGCGTTAGGGCTTTTTTTCCCTCACCCATGATATTGTTTGGCATATTAAATTGTTTATTACATTTTGTGCTGGCTCTGTATTTTTTGAATTTGCTATTAAACTATATTCCCAGCAATCAGAAGCAATCACACTTTTTGCATACGAATGCTGTCTTGCCAAAAATGTATTAAAAGATGACGACCAATCTTGCTTATTTTTCTACGTGTCTATTCTCTCTCTTGTGTAACTTTACAGTTTGATTAACAAGTTGTAAATACAATTTAATGCTAAACAGTCCAATAATAACTAAAATGATAGCTATGATTACTTAAAAAAGCCGTCCTTTAAATAGAGATTTCATTGCTGAATCATTTTGCCTTTGGTCATCCGAAACTGGATTTCCAAAAGTATGCACTTTAAACCATGCCAATTTCATTATACCTCCTCTGTGAGAAGCCTATAAAAGAATACACTTAGTCAGATTTCCATTGCTCACTAATTTTAATAACTTTTAACTGATCTTTATGTACCAACATTGTTTTGTTTTTCTTTTTTCCTTTAATTGTATACACTAATGGCCCAATTTGTTCCACTACTTCAAAAGGGCCTTGCCAGTTGATATCCAATGGCCATTCCATTTGGAAAGTTTTTACCAATACCTTTGTCCCGCAGGGAAGGTTTTCTTCAGGCAGTAATATTGGCACCTTTTTCCATAGGTGAAACCCTTGTTCTCTTGCATAGTAATCACATATTTCTGTAAGCTGTTTTAACCATTGCTGATGATTACTGATTTCTAACATAGCTCTACTGTCTGGTGTGTCAGGATCAAAAGGTAACCATAATGGTATTTTTCTCCCTGTCATAATTTCATAAGGAGATATTCCTGTCTTACTGTTGGGTGTTGCCCTTTTGCCCATAAGAATGCCTGGCAAGTGTTGCACCAGTGCATTTCCCTTTTCAATACATGCTTTTTTGAGAAGCTCCTTAAGTGTACAATTCATTCACTCTACAATTTCGTTTGACTTTGGGTGATAAGGCACATGAAACCTTTGCCAAATTCACAACAGATTACACATTTGCTTTATTAGGTCACTAAAAACTGTGGACCATTGTCTGATTAAATGATTCTTGGCCATCCCCAATGACAGAAAATATTTTTCCATAAGGCTTCTGCTGTTGCCTTTGCTGTCATGGTTTTGGTGGGAACTGCTTCTACCCATTTAAAAAAAAAAATCCACTACTACTAGCAGGTATCTGTAACTTCCCTTTGTTGTTGGCAAAGGACTTGGATAATCTACTTGAACTGCATACCATGGCCCATTTGCTGGCTGTACCCTATGTAACTGAGGTCTTTTACTTTTAGCATTCACCTTCAAGCAGATTAGACATTCTTCTACAATTAGTCTACAGATCTTTTTAAAACTTGGATTGCAATATTTTTCTTTTACAACTGCCCATAGCTTATCCGCTCCTAGATGCCCTAATGTTTGGTGATTTAACTTGACCAACTGACATGCTAACTGATATGGCACATAAGGCAACCTCAATCCTTTTGTAGTGGGTATATACATAGTAGTCCTTTGGCAGTACTCCTGCAATCATGCATTGGTCTGTTTCTTCTTCTAAACCTTGTTTTTTGTGAACGTTTATGAGGTCTTCCTTGACTGACTGTTTAGCTCTCTTAAGACACTCTTAAGACACTAATTCTGTTTTTAAGGCACTAACTTCTCTATCAATATATACATACTCTGGAAGTTTTTTTTTCCACTTTGTGCTGCTTGTTTTGCTAATGAGTCAGGTAAAGCATTTAACCTGAAATTTTCACTTGTCAGTTTCTGATGTGCTTTCACTTTTAAAATGCAGCACTGTCCCTGTTGATTTGATATTGTATTACTTTATGTGTCTTTTAATACTTCAGCATGCCATAATGGTTTACCTACACTGTCCACAAATCCTCATCTTACCCAAGTGTTCATATGCAGTCTTAAAGACTTTACCACATAAGCACTGTCTGAAAAAATGTTAACAGGGGTATAATACTTTAGCACATTCAGTACTGCCTCTAGTTCAGCTCTCTGAGCTGACATATGCCCTGGTAACTTGATTTGTTTGGGAGAACCCAGCTTTAGATTCTCCAGAACTATGGCAAATAACTATGGCAAATCCTGTCCAGAATTTGCCTTTGTCTCAAAACCGTGCTCCATCCACTAAGACGTATGGCTTAAAGTGGTCAAAATCAGATGCCAGAAATTGTCAGGTGACATTTATTTTAAGCAATTATGCTGTTTTTCTTTATATCCCATGTGGTTTGACAAATAATATATGTCCCCTGTCTGTATGGTGACAGTTTTCATTCTGAAAAGTGCCATCCATTTTGCAAAAACTACCTGACTAATACCATCTGTGATTTTAATTATTTCAAAATTGTCTATCAGAGCTTTTACTGCTTGGTGTGGTGTTTGTACTATAATGTTGGAAAATACTGTCAAATACTCAGTTTGCTTGATACCCCAGTAAATGGCTAATAACTGCTGTATGCAGGGGTGATAGACTAATTCCACTGGACTCGTTCTGTGACTGCAGAATGTGACTGGACATAATGCTTTTTTTTCCATTCTATCTCCACCATCTGGCCATCCCTGTAATAGTACCACTGATAATGTCTTCTTTCGGCTGCTGCTTGCAACCACAAATGGCTACTTTGGTATGGGTGTTATTAATTCTGTAGCTTTGATAACTTTACTTTTATTTGTGAAAATGCTTCATCCTCTTGAGGTCCCCACTCTAAAAAGGTGAAGTTATTTTTTTCCTGTACCATTTAGTATGGAGGAGCAGCCACAGCTGTATAATCGTCTATAAATTCTCTATAGTAATTCATGATTCCCATGAATTTATGTAGATCTGCTACAGTTAATGGCTTTTCCATATGTAAAATGCCTTGCACAAGCACTGGGTAAGGGGACCTTCCTGATGGTCTTATGATAGTACCTAGAAACTTAACTTCTTGTGTCATAAACTGAATCTTTTTACTTTTAACCTTAAACCCTGCCTGCTGCAGAGTATGGAAAACTTTTTAAGAAGCTATAAAAGCTCTATCACTGTTTCAGACTGAATTAATATGTCATCAATATAATGTCACTACTGAACAAAGTAATTATGATGCTGCTGCTGGAATTAATATCTGGTTAAGACAGAGTTTTGCAGGTTGCACGCTGATAAGAAAATATACGTTGCAGCACTCTACTATATTAACTTAAACGCAGTTACTAATAAACGACTTATCTTCGTAACAGTTGACACGTACTATCCTGTTACAGCTACAGCCTTAATGTACAAGGTTTGTTTCTCAATACAGATATAAATGATAACAATTCATTCTCCATTTACCTCAGAACCTGAGTTCCTACATAGCTTAACATAGCTTGTTTTTTGCAGTCTTTTTACAGAGTTCTTGCTAGGTACACTGTTTTTTTTTTTTTTTTGAGGCCCACCAAGCAGATGTTTCCTTTGTCCCAAGAGATGTTTATGGCTTATCCTTGCCACACAGTTCTTCTTTTTGGTCAAGTTACTATTTTTTCCAGGTTAGGCTTTAACCGCAAACTTGTTATTGACTCACATGTGCACATACTTGTCCTTGCTACACAGTTCTTTTTAGTCAAGTTCCTGTTTTTTCAGGTTAGGCTTTAACCACAAGCCCATTACTGACTCACATGTCTACATACTTGTCCTTCCTACACAGTTCTTCTTTTTGGTCAAGTCCCTATTTTCTCAGGTTAGGCTTTAACCACAAACTTGTTATTGACTCACATGTGTACATACTTGTCCTTGCAATACAGTATGGATGCCGACTTTGTCTATCACTACCTTATTTACCTTATTTACAGCAGAATTTATTTGAAACCTTTACTCATTGTTTAGCACACTCTAACAATATTTGTGTTGTGAGCAGAGTAGACTATAGTGGAATAGTCTGCACACTGGACTAGTGAACCCTGCAGGATAGCTTGGTGGAGATTGTTGATAAAAATGTTAAACAGAAGAGGACCTAAAATTGAGCCTTGGAGTATACCTGTAGGGTTTTGAAGGTAAAGGGAAATGAAATTCTGTCATTTAACTCTCTGTTGGAGAGATAGCTTTTGAACCAATTAAGTGACTGAGGAGAGCTGGGAGAGGAGGACAGAGTGAGAGATGGTATCAAATGCTTTCAATAGGTCCAAGAAAAGGGCTGATACAATGTGTCCTGAGTCTCGGGCTTTGTTGACCATGTCTAAGAAGGATATTAGTGCAGTAGATGTGCTGTGACCTGGGCGGAACCCATGCTGTGTTAGGGAGAGGATTTTGTGGTTTAGAAGGTAGACTAAGAGTTGTTTTTGCATATATTTTTCAAGAATTTTAGAGATGCAGGAAAGTACAGCAATGGGTCGGAAATTAGAGATATCAGTTGATGGGCCACCTTTATGAAGTGGTAGGATGATTTATTTTTTCCAGAGGCAAGGTATGTGGTATTCTTGGATAGATCTGTTAATAAGAATGCTAATGGGATAGGCCACTGCCTCAGCAGCAATTTTAAGAAATTTGCCAGGAATTCTATTGGCTGAGTTTGAGCAGGACTTCAATTTCAGAAGGAGTTTTTTGATGTAGGATGTAGGGATGGGAGAGAGATGAAATTCTGGCTGGGAAGACTGTTGTGTGCAATTTGGAGGGGGTTGTTGAAGCTTGGAGAGGGATGATGTAAAGTAGTCGAGGTTTTGGGGAAGTTCTGAGGAATAGTATGTTGCAGGGGAGATGGGGGAGAGGAGGGTGTAGAAATAGTATTATTTGGGACTGGTAAAGAAAAAGTAGCAGTAACGTTAGCAATGGTGTCAATAAAGTAGAAGTCAAAGATGCTGGCTATTTGCTCAGGAGGCATGTCGGGATGTGGGCAGGGACTGGGTTTGATGCTGGGGTTTAGGAGATTATTGAAGGAAGACCAGAACCTTTTGGGGTTATTATTTTCTAATTGTTTGCTGTTTCCAGAATACTGCGGTTTGTCTTTTGAGATTAGTTTTGGAGCTGTTTGTAATGAGTGAGGTTGGAAGGATTATTAGATTTAAGCCAGAGCTTCCATTGTTGCCCCTATCAGTCATGATTTCTTTGGTAGCTTTTGTTAACTAGGGGGCATGATTGGTTGTGATTATTTTGGTTCTGGTAGGAGCTAGGCTATCCAAAATTTTTAGAAAGGCGTTATTAAAGCAGAGCAAAGAGTCATCCAGTGGAAGAGTTTTAAGACTATTCCAGTTAATGCTACTCAGTATGCTATTAAATGTGTTGGGTGTTATATTTTGAAAGGTTTTGGACAAGTCTGATATTGTGGACTTTAGGGAAGGATGAACAGGATCGGATAGCATAGGCAAGGAGGTGGTCACTAATGGAGTTGGACAATGTGCCGGAAGTTATGTACTTGGAGGGGTCTGAGATAAGAATCCAGTTTAAGATGGAACATTCATTGGTTTTGTTGTTGTACCTAGTAGTGGTAGAAATTAGTTGGGTGAAGTGAAACAGATTTATGCTAAAGGGTGATTGTTTGGAGGAAGTGGTAGCCCAATCAATATTCATGTCACCAAGGATAATTGTTTCATGTTTTTACAGTATAGGAAATCCAAGAAAAGATAGCTTCTAAAACTGGTATGTTATTTCCAGGGGGGATATTTAAGACAATAATAGAAAGTTTTTTTAGAGCAGTTGATTTCCAGAAAGGAGATCAGAATCTCAGCATTTTGGAATTGAGGGATAGATTCTGTAAACAGCGAGATGTTGAAGGTACTGGGGTAGATGATGGCAACACCACCTCCTTTTTTGTTATGTCTATCTGCCCTAATTACACTAAAGTTAGGTGGGAGAAACTCAGAGTCCTGTATAGTGGGTTTTAACCACATTTCTGTAGCAGCTAGGATATTGGTTTTGTTTTGAGAGAGCAAGACATTCAACTCAGAGGTTTTATTACAGATACTTTGAAAAATTAGAGTAGTTATGTGAAGAGTTTTACAACATTTAGGGGAGCTAGCTTTTGAAGAGAAGAAAGTGGTAGAGGGCCCAGGGTTAGGGTGGATGTCACTGGAACAGATGAAGGAAGAAAGGGTATGGGAGAGATGGAGTAGGATATGTCAGAGTTTAGAAATTCTGTAGTGAAGAAAACAATATTGAATGTTGGGTATATCATGTAAGGAATAGTTAGTGGAGAGAATTTGAGTTTTGGCACAGAGAAGAGTTGTATGATATAGGCTAGGGTTAATGGAGTAGGAATTATGAAAGGAACATGTATAACAAGTTAAAGAGTTTGTTTTGGGAGGTAAAGAGTGAGGATTTCATGCTGTTGTGTGTATTAGAAGTAGAAGAAATAGGGAGAGAAGGAATAATAGTAATGTTAGTGAAAAGAGGGGAGACAGTTTGATACTGTGATGTAAGGGCACAAAGTGAAGATTGTTTGTCAGAGAGGAAGGGTAGCGGTGGAAGTGGGGGAAGGTGGTTGGCTAATAAGTGATGGGGGAGTGTTTAGGAGTATATAAATATGATGAAAGAGGGGGTGGGTACGAATGGGGGTAGGATAGGGGAGCGGAGTGAGTCCGAGCATAGCAAAGGTGAACTCAGCAGGTTGATCCATGAGGCAAAATGGCATGTCACAGAAAAACAATCAGCCAGCCACAATATGAATAAGGTCATTGACCAGTCACTTACTTAAAAAAAATTAGAAAAGGGTTTTTAATGTTTAAAGTACATGTCTAACAAAGTAAAACTTTAAAGGAGTATAAGCTGGCCAGCAGTAGTGTGATTGCCATTAATTCAGAGCAGAACTTTCAAACAATTTAGTCTGGCTAAGAAGTTTACATTTTACATACACAGGGCAGTTAATGTAAAGTTTTCTTTTTGCTACAGGGTTGCTCGCACTGTTTAAGGACTCTGGGCAGGCAGTTCTGAATTGCAGACTGCAGGGAAAATGGAAGGGTACTGAAATAAAACAGAGATATTGTAGTATACTTAATGGGGAATAATTAGAAGCAGGAAAGAACTAAGTAAAACACAGCTATTGCACAAAGAGCAGCAAGAGTGAAAAAAATATTACATGCAGTAATCATAAAAACAGTAAGGCTAAGCAAGCATTGCAATAAACACACATTGCTAAACTAATACAAAGTTTAAGAATATACTTAAGATTTTCACGCTACAGCTATATACAAGGTAGAATTAGTAGGCTAATGCTAGGTCACTGTATTAATACATAGCGTTTATTTTGTTTCAGGCAAAGAATAAATTGTCTAAGTTTTTGAGGACTAGAATGGACAAATTTTGAAGACAAGGAAGTGAAATATCACTTAGCGATAACAGTAGCCTTAACACACAGAAGAAACCACAACTATGTAAGCATGCTCAATTATTATGCATTATTGTGCTCAAAATTCATCATAGAAAGTGCAGGCAGTCTACGGTTCACATAAGCAATGTATTAAATTATAGCTAAACTTAAAGTATAACTTATGTGGCCAGTACACTATTTTGCAGATGCTGGAGAAATCAGCTGCAAAGAAGTTAATTTAAAAATGGGGCCATTGGTCTGTTCAGCTTAAATAAACTCAGGTCTGGGCACAGAATAAAGGGGAGGGGCCAAAATAAAAAGAAAGGCGAGGGCAGGGAACAAGCCGTGAAGTTGGAATTGCACTGAGAATACTCATTGACCCGCAAAGCAAAATGGCACCAGCCAACATAATGTAAAATGTCCAATTATTCTTCACCTCACCCTTTTGGCTGATTGCTCCCTGCCTGAACTATACATATGTTGTCCAGTTTGAGTACTTTGCCTTCTGCTTGTATATCCAGGAAGAACTCCAACTCTGTAATGGCAAATCGATGTCTACACGTACTTTTGGCCACCTGCTGCTGAGCTTGCTTCTGCCTAAGTACCTTCCCCACCAAATTCTTCGGGATTTGGCAACAGTTATCCTAAAAAAAAATCCAGTGTACTCAGAGTGTGCCAACACACAAGTAAGATTATCATCTCTAAAAGTTTAGATGACTGAAGGCAAGAATACTCTTCTTACTTGAGTCACACTTTTAATAGTATTGTCAACTGGCATATAACAAATGGAAAGGACTGTTACTGTACAACTAGCAATAAAGGGTCAGTGACACGGATGCTGTTAGGAGCATCTATACTGTCAACTTGGTCAAAATACCTCCGACATGTCAGTGTGCATGCATATATGTATATATCCACCAACACACATCTAGGTTTGTTCACATCTGTATACATAAACAGAGACACACACAAATACAGAGACAGATTAATACAGACTCGCATATATATGCTTTATATATATATATATATATATATATATATATATATATATATATATATATTTATATGTTTATATAGATATACAAATATATGCGGCTCTATAAAGACATGAAGATATACAGCAAATACATTTTAAATAACCAAAGCAATATGTATGATAAACACATAATGACACATGCATTTATTTATTATTATGTAATTCAATTTTGATAAGGAGGTAAGTGGTCTAGTCAACACAGCCATCTCAGTCACAACAGAAGCAAATTTTAGAAAAATGATAAGAATTCCAATATTAACAGTGAAGTATACCACTAAAACAACTATGTGCACTGCATGCAAAATTTTAATAAAATACACATATTATAGGGTCTACTTCAGAAGACTGAAAAACCAAAAGGCTGAAAATTCAAAATACTGAATGATAGAATTTGCCCCTTCTCCACTATTGTGCAGTCTTGGAGTTGGTATATATGGTTAGCAATGATGGGTGCAGGGGGGCTTGCCCCTACATTAAAAATGCGTTCAGTATTTTGAATTTTCAGTCTTTTGGGATTCAGTCTTTTGGTTTGTCAGTCTTCTGAAGTAGACTCATATTATCACATATGCAAATTTGACAGACATTCAAGAATGAGTTGAATTGCAAGCCAGTCAGTAAGACATAGTAAGGCTGTGGTTTTACAACCACATGAATATAAACTTAGATTACATATTGCAAACATAATTATGCATATACATAGAAAAATATGTGGAAATACAGATACATTTCACTCAATTTTCAAATTGAAACCTGTGTAACTCTAATGTAGTCAAATATTCAGGAAAGTAATGAAAGCTCCAAAAATCTTACCACAATGCAGGGAATAAAAAAGAAAATAAATTCAGTTGGATGGAATCAGTATTATACAAACAGTTACTGTGTGATTCCTGAAGGGCGTCAGCTAATGGGAAAATATTTTTAGGGCAGTAAAAAGATTCAGTTTCAGAGCTGTTTGACATTTTATTGAAACATTATAAGATTTTATTCTTCTAGATTATTAGGACATTTGCAACTCAATGGGTTTGTTTCCAAGACGCAACTGTCCAAAGCAATGTTGTCCTGTGAAATGAGGGAAATTGATTACAAATGTATGTCTCCATGAGTACATGCTCTAATAAGCAGAACTATCGCTGACCATATGAAAAATAATTACCAGTGAAGGGGAAAAAAGCATGCTGCAGCAAGCATGAAACAAAAACAAAAGCAAATGCAATTGCCTAGGTGCGGATAATCATTACACTAAGTTTTACAAAAAGCGAGCACATACCAAAGATGATGTAATTTCACTGCTGCAAAGGCTGCAGATCTGAGTGTGACTAGATATCATCTCTGGCTGAGGCTAAACCAGCCATTCAACTCATCTAATAGCCTATGAGTGGGGGAAGGAAAATACAAAAGAAGAAACTGTAAACTTTTGGCACTTTCTATAAGAACTTTCCCCCACTGAAGTTTTTGAAATCTGACCTGCAGTATGCTAACAAGCTTCTCTGAAAACTCTTCCTCAGTGTGAACATGTGACTCACTCAGCACTAAAATGTAAACAATGTACTCCTGCAAGCAACTGATTTTAGAAATGAGATAATGCCCCTTTAACCCTTGCCCTCTTACCCTCCTAGATAAATTCCTCCAACTCTTTCTTAATTATTGTCCACAACTTCTCCTCTGCTTAGTAAAAATACACCTAATCTGTATATAACACTAAAGGGACTAAAACATTTTCATTGCTTGTATCTTACTATCCATATCCATAAAAAGCAGCTTCCATTATCTCAGTTTTTGCATTATCTTTTGTTTAGTCTCTATCTACATATCCTTAGCTGCCATAACCTCGCAATTCAATACTTTAACAATACATTTCTCAAGATATTAAATAACCTAGCTTCCAGAAGGAAAATTTGCATCAAAACTAAATTATCTTGGCTGACTAGAGGCACCAAACTACTACTCAAACAAAGGGGATAGTGCCTGGTCACTATACCAAAGTTCCAAAAACAAAGACAACCTCGTTTCATATCAGCAACTAAGAAACCAAGCCAAGAAACAAACCAACCACAACAAAAAAGTCATACTTCGACTCATCTCAACAAAGACACCAGAACAACCCCACAAAATTTTGGCAAAGTATTGAACAACCCTGGAAGACCCACTACCCCAACACCAACCACCAAAAATACCACTGATAGTTTATCATCCCAATTCAATTTACACTTCATCAAATCTATAAATTCCCTGATAAATAAGAATACTAACTCACCCCCAACAGTACCCAACACTCCAGAATCCAAGCCTAACTCTTTCTCTATTAAGCCCATACAAACTAACTACATAAAAAAACTCCTAACCAAATAAAACCCCTCACCCCTGCAGCTGATCAGCTCCCCAATGAATTTCTGAAACTAGCTGCTACTTCCATCTCCTATCCTATCTCAATACTAATCAACTGCTCTATTTCTGAATAATACATACGCATCCTCTGGAAAATATCTCATATCATTCCGATACACAAAGGTGGCCCCTCTACAGACTTCTCTAATTCTAGACCCACTGCTATTCTCTCTCTCCCCTAGCCAAAATCATAGAAAGATGCATCCATCAACAATTCCTAGACTACTTTCTCAAGAATAACCTCTTATCTGATTCTCAACATGGTTTCCAACCCAAAAACAGTACTAATACCTCACTAATAAGTTTCACAAATACTGTACACCTCCTCAAGCATCAAGGCCAACTCATCTCATCTATTTTCCTCGACATGGCCAAAGCTTTCAATATAGTATCCCACCAAAAACTTCTCAAAAAACTATCAACATACAACCTCAGTCAAACTTCTCTAACCTGGTTTCACAGCTATCCTTCTAGCAGACAACATCCAGTCAAATAGGAAAACAATCTCTCCCCCCTCCTACCCATCTCTGTTGGAGTTCCCCAAGGCTCTATCCTTGGACCTCACCTCTTCATCAACTTTACCAACAACCTCAGCACTGCCACTCCACTGGCCTATCTCGTTCAATATGCTGACAATTCCTCTCTCATTTGCTCTGCCCTTACCCATCTTGACCTACAAGAAAAAACACAAAAATAACTCCTTAACATAAACCTATCTCTCCAACCACAAACTCATACTCAGCCCTAACAAAACAAATCTAATGGTCTTCTCCAATACACAACCTACAAACAACCACCCCCATCATTTACACCTCCAACTACACTAAAATCAAACCAGTTGAGCCAAATAAATTTCTAGGTGTCACAATTGACAGCTGTTTAAAATTCAACAAGCATATAGCACTAACAATAAAAAAGCCCACATCGAACGAGGCTCTCTCTAGTGGGCTAAATCATACCTTAACAATAACTCTAGACTAGCTACATCCAGATCCCACCTACTATCTGCCCTCCTTTACTCTTTCCAAATCTTTACCAACCTACATAAGACAGATTTAAACAAACTAGAGGCCTGCTATAACAAAATAGCCAAATTTGCTGCAAACCAACTCCATAGATCATACCATTGTATCACAACTTCAGGAACTCAACTGGATTGAACTACCCAACCTATTATCTCTTAACCAACTAACCAAAGCTCACAACATCATCCACAAACCCGAAAACTGCTCTGCTCTCAAAGACCTGGTTCAAGTAAATTTAATCCTCGGGTCACTAAGGTCCTCTGATAAATTACTTCTAAAGGTAATCAAATCCAACAATAACAACCATGGAGACTCACTATACTCTAACAAAATATCCAAAACCTGGAACTCAATACCATAACACATTCTAAACAACAGTCACAAATTTAAAGCTAGTTCTAAAAGAACACCATACCAATCATTAGCTATGCTCCTGCACATTACCTGGCTACCCTCACTTAGTTCTCTCTTACCCTAGATGGCCAACATTCTTATATATTCCAAATACTACACTCCAATGTTAACATGTCTTTTTTCTACTTAATAACCATGTTAAAGTGATAAAGCTATAACTAGTTCTCAACTATCTACTCCTAATCATGTATTCTCTGCTGAAATATGTTGTACCTGTTACCTAGTATATACTCTACTGTAAAATATGTAACTGTGTTCCATGTATATACTCTGTACTGTATATCTATCATCTCTAACCATGTTTAGGATATCTTACTGTATTCCACTGTATTCTATCAATATTTGTTGGAGCTTTTCTCCCCGGGTCTCTGCTGAAAACAGACTCATGGCCCAGGCAAACACTAACCAGTAAACAAACGTAAAATAAATAAATAAACAAAATAAATAACAGAAGCTTTTTTACTTCATACTACTAAATACTTCATTTTATTGTGCCCCCATAAATATGGGTATTGCTAAACCAGTTGACGTGTGGGTACATAATTTATGGCTATAGCTTTTGTTTTATCTTCATTAATTTTATATCCTGAAAAGAGGTGGAACTATCTCAAAATGTTCCGCAACACTAAGATGTTCTTTTCTGGATTTATCACATGCAAATAATATAAATTGCAAATAAAGCCAACTTTTCTTAATTATCATACCAATTATATCCTTGAATTTCATACTAATTATATCCTTGAATTTCTGAGTCCCTTATTTTCTTTGCCAATGGCTCTAAATATAAAGCAAATAATAAAGGGGGAAACAGGACACCTCTGCCTGGTTCCTCTGTTTAGGGAAAACTCATCAGAGAAGAACCCTCCCACTTTAATTCTTACCTCTAATCCTTCATATATCCACCTAATTATGTGCCTAAATCTTGAGGTATTACTGTATACAGTGAAGTAATAGTCCTATATTACAAATAACTTCATCACTTTAATTTTCTTAATAAGACTGCCTGAGTAAGCATGAATACATGGACACATATCTATATATGTATATATATACATAACCAGATATAGATATCTAGATATGAATTGATATGCATGTACGTGTGTGTGTGTGTGTGTGTGTGTGTGTGTGTGTGTGTGTGTGTGTGTGTGTGTGTGTGTGTATATATATATATATATATATATATATATATATATATATATATATACAGAGAGAGAGAGAGAGGGGGGATACAGAATATAGCTATAGATATACAGAGTGAGAGAGAGAGATTGAGAGATGAAAGTACTCCTGGCAGTTAGTGCATAGAACTAAATATGTCAGGTATTACTGAATTGTTTCCTGTGCCCAGAAAACAGGTTATGATTCCTTCCAACTTAATTTGCATACTATGCAATTCTGAACAAGTCACTTAATCAAACAATGCTCTGGATAGCCCTTGAAAATAGACAATTGCATACAGTGGACTTAGCAGGTCAACAAATAGTTGACATAAAATGCAATAAATCCATAGTATAATATATATTATTCTTATCACTGGCTTCAACTCAAACTTATAAAATTGGCCAAAGATTCCATTAATGACCAATTAACTGAAAATATCAGGCATAAAAGCGGGTCACTGATATTTCTGTATAAACTGGGAATTCCAATTATATAACATAAAACAAGTTTATCCACTTTTAAACACTAAAAATTGTACCACAGTGGTTCAGTGTCCTGAACATTTATAGCAACATCTATAGTTTTGCTCTGTATACTTGTCCCTGTAAAAAATGTTGATTACTTAACATATTTTTCTCCTAATTAACACAGAAACTTGAACTCATAACAAATATTAACCTACTTTTATCAGCCTCCGTGAAATGCAAATCAGAATTCAGACTTCACATTAATACTGCTCTTTCTCTCTAAGGTTATGCACCTTTCTGTTAGGGTCTGATGTCCAAATTGCATACATTTTCAAAAGTACAGATAGTGGACTGTAGAACAGGCATAACAGTATAACTAAACTGTTACATTCAGCATCTACATTATCCTTAGACATTGACTTATACTTTTCTTGTATTGGCAAAAATTTATTTCTCCAAAGGAACTAAAGGGAAAGAATGTATGTGATATTTAAGATGCAAAGAGGAAGACTTCTAAAGATGCCTGACAGCAGCTTTTTTTTTTTTTTTGTGGAGTTCCAGTTTCTAGAATCCTTCACTCATTTCTGTGTAGAAGTAGATGCATGCATATTTTAATAAACAATCATTTGTAAATACTGAATAATTCTTGTATTGCTAATAGACTGCAGCAATATGATGAGGAAAAGAGAAAGACATACAAAATGAAAACGTATTATAATCCACTTCTAAAAATAGCCATCAGGCCGTTCTATTTGACTGGCTAAATGGAGTCTTTTTAGCAGTGATAAACTGTGATTACCAGAACAAATATATCTGTAAAAAAATGAAATGAAAATGTTTGAAGTCACTACCATTAATTAAAACATCAGCAAACAGTTAGTAAAAGGAATTCTTAGAGAAAAATGCCTTCAGTGCTAACATCATAATAGCCCATGAAAAACAGAGGATATCTGTGTATAAAAGCTTTTAAAATAACTAAATAAATTGTGTCACGACTGCTTAAGGCCACATTATCTATTCAATAGTATTGAAACTTGTGCATGCAAACTGCGCATCAAATCTCCATTTCCTCTTATCTGTAGAAGCACCCCACAAGTGAAAAAGCAAGATCTATTATAATATAGAGTTGCTTATTCCATGTTAGAGACATTTTAAGGAACCTAGTATATAATAATAATAATCACAGTCCAATGATGGCCAATGCAGGACTTACCTATTCTTCCTGAAATATATCCACTCAGGCTTCATCCTTGTGAGCAAACCATTCTAATCATGGGTACATCTCACATCCTCTGTGCTAGGGCAGTGATTACTAGTGTAGGACACACCATATAAGCTATATAAAAACATTAATTTGATAGGTGATAGCCTGCATAGGCCAACAAACCATAAAAGCTTCATTTATACTTCCCGATTTCCCTTGTGCAGGTTGTTTGATGCTACATTTAATATGCATAAGAAATGAACAAAGTCATGCAGGAAAATAAATTATTCACCCCAAAAATATTTTTTCCAGCATCAAACAGGGTGCATATGGGGAAAGATGTATACATGAAACTCGTCTCCCCTTGAGCTGGAAAATTATTACACCTCAAAATAAATGTCTACAGATATAGTATGTGCAAACTATAACCTTTACTTTCTTATTGCTACCAGCCATATTAGTGGAGTCTATCATTAATAAATGTTAACATTCAGCATTGACAAATGGATTTTTTACTTTTATATAAACAGCTATGTATATATATATATATATATATATATATAGATATATATATATATATATATATATATATATATATATATATATATATATATATATATCTACTGCTGCTCTTGGAGCTTCAGACATATTGTCATCAAATTCTTAGGAGAGAAAATGTACTTGTTTGTTGGTGCGACAGCATTCTTCAGGGCACCCTGGACTTCACGTACATCTGGATGTTTTGAACAGTTCCAGGTATATTTGGCTTATGAGAGCAATTTGTAAGGTTTTTAGAAAACTATTTCATGTTAGATGCCAGCTGTCCGGCATTTCAAAATATTATACAGGACATCAAAAGTATAAAGAATGCTTTAGTTGTTGTGCTGGAGATCAGATTACCTTTTGTTAGCACATATTTTTACCTGGACTGTGTTTTCTTTTTTTTTTATCTTGTGATCTTTGATGAAAATGGTATTTTATATATTATGGCTTTGAATGCATTTGTAAAGGAAATCTGCCACTTCTCTGACTCTAGATACATGCATTTTCATGACTTAAGTACAAATGAGTGTTACCAATTGAGGTGGTTACATTTCATCATCCTTAAATGCAAAGCAGTATATCAACACTATGAAAGAAACTGAGAGGTGGCCAAGGGGCGTATGACCAAACAGACTAGCTTCAGGAGCATTACTCATTTCCCTTACAGAACTTGTCAGTGAACTGTCTTCTATCCTGGGCCTAGGAAGAAAACAGACAAAGAAAGGACAGATTCCTTCACAGCGAAGATTTACTGATTAAATGGGGAACACAACACCTGAAGAAAAGCTACTGGCTTCTTATGCAGTAAGTGTTCATAACAAAATCCCATAGCACAGTGCAGTAACATCGAAGCCAATCTAATGGCACTGTACTAAAACGTTAACTGCACAAAGCATTAATGTCATATTTCAAAAAAAGAAAAAAAAACAAAACAAAACAAAACTACGCATTAATAGAATACCAGGTCAAAAACCTGCACTGAACCAGAATCACTGCTTTGCTTCAACATCCTACAATTTGGCCATCAGCCTTACGTGTGGTTAAAGACCACTGAACCAAGCAGTAATGTCAGGTCTGTTCCAGACCCATGTACTTTACATTACCCTTGAATCTAGTTAAGAAATCCTTGCAGTGAGAAATGAGCTCATCTGTTTGCTTCATGCAGGAAGCAGAAAAAAATCACATCTGGTCAGAAACACTTCACTGAACAGAAACCTCACATTAGTTTAACAATCTCTGCAATGAGAAATAACATCCCAGCTGGTCTGAAACCCCTGCACTAAACAGTACTATAAAACATAATTAGAAACCACCACACTATGCAGAACTCTCACATCTGATTAGAAATCACCCTTATATTTATTTATTAATTCTTCATTGTTGCTAATCTCTCAGCATGTTAGAAAATTAGCCATGACCCCCAGCAGGCAGAGAAAGTTTAGTACATTGAAATAAATTTGTAAACACAATTAGCAGATAACAAAAGTTAATGCAAATCAAACAGAAAACATAAGACCATCTTAAATGTTTGGAAATTGTGTAACAGAAATATGATCCTGAAACTTCATCTCAAAATTGCTTTATAAAGATGTTGGGATTGTTGGGACTATAAACTGATAGAAATCTCATGATAGACATGGAAAACTGGCAACATTCACAGAGTAGATCAGCACTGACGGGAGGTGAGGGTAATTTAGTGCATGCATGTGCATGGAAGTCTGTGTGTATGTCTGTCAGTGGATAAATGTGTGTGCTTGTGTGTATGTGCATACTAGGGTCACCACCTGTCCCTCTTTGCGAGGGACAGCCCCTCTTCGGGCAATTGTGTCCTGCGAAAAAAGTAAAAAATGGCAAATGTCCTGAGATTTCAGGACAATTTCCTAAATTATCCTTAATAGTTGCATAAAACAGTTATTTTGTATCTAAAACACATAAATGTTATATGAAATAGCATAAGCAGCTCAAATGCTAAAAGAATAAGCTTTTGTTTGGCCAAAACGGTGAAGTTCTGTACTTTGTACTGGCTGTGGGTATATTTTGTCCTGCAAAATCTCATGTTTCTACAACAAATGTCCCACTTTGGGTATATGAAACCCTAGTGCATATCTGGCTGGGTAATTACAATAAGAGGGTTTAGGTAGAGAATCAAAAGTATGTTTGCATATGTGCATGTATGTTTGATCATGTGTATGGGTGATGGTATTAGTGGGACCTACTTACTGTGGGGGATGTTTATATTGATGTGTGCATGGGGAAGAATGTCTGGCAGTCTGCCTGCGTGTGCAGAAAGGTTCCTGTGCCAACAGAATGTGTGGGCCACCAGTGTAAACCCTGCCACCATCACTGGTCTAATAGCACAAGTGGTGACTATATGCCATTCAGAGAAATCCTTATGAGCTGATAATGAGATCTTCCTCCTTGTGGCTATAAGTGTCTGTAAATCGCATATCCAGCTGATCACATAAATTGATCTACCTTCAGTAAGTAATTTACATAAGCAGCGGGATTCTTTCGAAGTCCCAAGGAAAATCATGCCATATAACGCTGTTTTTACAAAAAAAAAAAAAAAAAAAAAAAGAGGTAGGCAATATTGAAATGAAATACTGTTTTGCATGAATCCTACAAGGACTTTTTTTTAAGAATCATATGCCTAAGGATATAGCATATAGACTCAAGTGCTCTAAGTTTTATGTTACTTAAGATATTAATATTTAGTCTTTATTTCAATGCACACCATCCAGTAAAGTACTTTATAAAAGCAGAAATTAATGCAGTGTGGAGGACAAATCTAGTTTTGCATGACAAGTTATCTGGCTATTCCATGAAAAAGCACATTATTTATATTTACCGGAAAGCATGTTTTGATAAAATGTATACACAAACTGCATAAGATAAGAACAATCCAACATAGTTTAGTTGCAAGTATTTTTGTGTTTTCTTGGCTGCTCAAAACTAATAAATTAATTAAGTAAGTAAATAAATGAATTAAAAAAATCTTTATTCAACAAACTCTCTAGCTCCTTGGTAAATTCCTTCAGGGAGTCACAATCCATCAACAATTAACTAAAACTAAAACAACTAAGCATATAACAAGTACTTCCAACTAACACCATTATTCATGGCTATTTCACTCATAGGACAAAACTTTAAATATAAATACTTTTTATAGGATAAATAATCTTGAAAGATTGTGCCTTTTCTAATTATAAAGTAGCATTACACTAAACAGTTGCACTTAAGCTTATAGAATTACTTCCATGTAATTTGGCAAAATGTACTGCCACAGTGCTTTCATTTTCCCTGTCTTTAATGTATTTCACTTGGTCCTGCAATCTTGTTTTAAACATTCTACTAGTTTCTCAATCTTAAAACATTTTACCAGGGTACATTAAGGTGTACATTATACCAACTCTGTTATAGACAAAATGCCATTTTCTATAAAACCGATAGAATTCCTATCAAAATAGTTTTATCAATAAAACTGTAATAAATACACTGAACACAGGAATATGTACCCATGTGATTACTTCCAATATGAACAACATTTGATTTAGGTATTACAAACTCTGGACTAACATATATTGTAAACTACATCCTGTTTCATAAGATATACTTTGTACTGTGAAAACCCATCAATTAAAGAAGGTTCATTTTCCACAGGTGAATACAAATGTTAACATTCCCTAATTTATCAGCATTTCCCAAAATGTAATACTATTAACTAGTTGATTAGTTATAGTATTATAGTGAGCAACAAAATAAATGGGCAGGATTCACGAAGGCTTGCACGGAGTGTAAGAGATGTGTAACACTCCATGCAAGCCTCGCGATCCAGGAACAGCCCGAAACTCCGTGTAAGAGACCAGCTAAAACGTCTCTTACACGGACTGGGCGTGGATATGCTAAATACCTCACTTGCAGCCAAAAGGCATGGAAAGGAGGTAGAGTAGCGATCCACGAAACAGAAAGCAGCCCGTGTAAGAGCCGTTTTAGCTGCAGAAATGTACTCAGTTGACAACTGAGTATGTTTCTGCAAAAATCACAATGGAGCCATGTCAGCTCCAAATAAAGGGTGCATATGTGTCAGGCAGCATGCCAATGGCCAAATATGTGGCCATTGGCAAGGTACCCCAATGCAAATATTAAAAAAATATTTTTTTTTCGGCGATCGCCGATGTTTAAACGCAGCGCAGCCCCGCGCAAACGGGCTGTTGTATAAAACATAAAAATGAAGGTTATAAACCCACAAATATGGGTTTTATGCAATACATGGAATGACAATGTAGGGACCAGCAGACCAAAAACAACATGGCCACCGTGTAGTGGTTGCTAAGTGGGGAAGCTGAGTCTAAGACATGTAACTAAGCATTAGTAGGCAATCTGATGTAAATGAGGGTTAGGATACTGAATCCCACAGTCACATAGCCAATCAGCACATTCTGAGTAGTGTAAGAGATACATAAGGGGGAGGAATAGAGTAGGAGATAGGTGACATCACAGGGGGGAATGGTAGAAAGAAATGCAGTTCACTGGAGATCAGTGTTACATGACAGATGACAGACACAGATCATGGAAAGAGGAGTGCCACAAGATAGGCATGGGAAAGTAAAGAAATGGAAGGTGTACACTGTTACTTACACCAAAGTTTCTTGCTGGGCGTGCATGCGCACGTGTGCACGCCATGAGGCGCGAGTAGGACAGTGTGCGCGCGTGTAAGGCAGACTGAGCATGTGGGAGCGTATTGGTAGATTTGTAACACTGTTTGCACTGGTGTGCGCACGTTTTAACCCGAATAAGCAGATTCTGAACCGTGTAAGCATGTGTGCACGCGTGTAAGCCACTGTGAGCGTGTTTCTGCTGGTATGCACGCTGCTCCCCCCTGAGGAAACATAAAGGAAAAAGGAAGCGACAGAATTAGTAGGAAGCTAGCAGGGAATATTGCTGGAGCTAGCAGGTGAAAATAATTAGCAGCAGGAAATTACACAGGCAGAATAGTAGCTCAGCCAAGCACTTAAAACTCTGCAAACAGCAGTGCAGGATGTATCTCTCAAGAGACACTGCAAGACAGGAGTAAGCTATTAGAAGTGAAAACTGAAAAAGCTGAACTCAGAGCAGAAATGCTAGGGGCTGCCATAGCTGTCATAATGAGACATAGGCGACTTGCTGAGGGTGGTGACAATGCAGATGGTGCCAGACAACCCACAGTGAGGAGACGGAGAAGAGTGTACAGGCCCAGGGTCACCTACCACGGGTTACATGAGCTGGAGATAGTAGAGCGCTATAGAGTGGACAGAGACCTCCTGCAGCAAATTGTCGAGCTGTGCAGGCCATGCCTCACACACAGAACCAACAGAAGGGAACCCATCCCAGTGGAAACCAAGGTATGTGTTGGCCTAAGAATACTAGCAACAGGTACCTTCCAGAGACCAACTGGTGATATGATGGGGATATCACAGGCATCAGCCTCCAGGGTACTGTACCAGTTCCTGGATGCCATGTCAGCACATGTCGGTGATCATGTATATTTCCCCAATGCCCATGAGGTATTGGCCAGCAATATGCGTATCTTCCAGCAAATAGCGGAATACCCTGAGGTAGTGGGTGCAATAGACTGCACGCACATATGCATCAAAGCACCAGCCGGTGAGCGGGGTAGGGCCTACATTAACCGCAAGGGCTTCCCCTCCATCAACTGCCAGGTCATGTGTGATGCCCAGGGCATAATAATGAATGTGTGTGCTGGCTGCCCTGGGAGCTACCATGATTCCCACATCTGGCATTTGACGCAGCTGTACCAGACATTTGCCAATGGGGGCATCCCACACTGACACCTAGTGGGGGATGCAGGTTATGCACTGGAGCCGTGGCTGATGACACCCATCAGAAAAGCACACACTCCTGAACAGGAACGCCATAATGAGGCACACGCACAAACACGTAATGTAATAGAGTGTGTGTTTGGGCTGCTCAAGTCACGGTTCCAGTGTCTGGACACATCTGGTGGAGCCTTGCAGTACTCACCAACTACATGTACCCAAATTGTCATGGTATGTGCTATGCTACAAAATATTATCTTGCGAAAACAGCTGCAGCAGGACCAGCATAGGGCCGGGCCAAACAGCCCCCCACCATTGCCAAGGCCATCACAGGCAGAGCGTGACTCGGAGGAGGAACAACCTGAGCCTGCCCCAGTAGGCAGAAGGAGGCATGCCCAGTATGCCCTGGCCTTGGCAAAGAGGCAACGCATAGCACATACACTGGCTCAGTAGGAACCCTGGGAATGATACCTCTCTGACTCACTCAAATAATAACAGGGATGCCTAAAATGACATGACCTGCTCACAAACATGTACAGGGAGTGTAATATGTGCATCCGACAGAGGCAGCCCTGCAGCACCACCTGAGGCATGAATGCCATGTGTTAAGTAATGTAACACCATGTACTATATGCACACTTGAGGACCCTGACTAACATCCACCCTCACCAAGCATGAAGCCACAATATGATGATGGGATGATCAATTGCAATAATTGGCTGAAGTAATGCAGTTAGTCAAAGGGGAGCCAATGTGTTTCAGCCAGGGAAGACATGCTGAGCATGACATGATACACCACCTGCTAGGGGTGGCATGCACCTATCAGTCCAGGCCCCATGGATACTGGCAAAGGCTGTCAGTACCCACAGCGTGCCCTGAATAGGTAAGTCTCAAAACACAAACCCACCTTCATAGGTACCACAAGGGATAGGAACCTAAATGTAATGCTACCCAATGCCAGAAGTCTAAACAGCAAGATGCGTGCAGTGTAAACGCACACAGTATGGAGAATGTTGATATCTGTCCTGTAATAGAAAACTGGGTCAAGGCTCACATCAGCACCCTAACACTACCAGGTTACACCTCATACTGTGCTGTACAGCCTCAAAACATGGAACAAGCTACAAAAGGAGGGTGACTAGCAATAATTGTCAAGGATAACCACACCCCCATGTTGGTACCACAACAAGAATCAGCATGGACTAGCCATGGTCAAGTACCAGTGGCTAAATCTGCCTCCCAGTATATAGCCTGCTGCAGACTACTGTCCTAACACCAGGAACTGCACCTGGCCTATGTTGGAATACATGGATATATCAAGCCCCCCAAACCACATTATATTGGTTGACTGAAAATACCCAGACATACACTGGGAGCATTATACTAGCACCAACACAGTAGGAGAAAAGTTCCTAGAATCCATAAACCAAAATGCCCAGGAACAACGTACCACTCCCACAAGAGGGGTAAGCATACTGGATGTGATAATCAGCAACATGCGTACTGGATGGCAAGATGAGAAGTGTATCCCTCACTGGTAAGACCAGACCATAGAGTAATCACACCGGATATACACATCCTGACCACAGTCCCTGGCCAGAAAACCACAGTGAAAAACATGTGTAAAGCATAAGTTGCACCCCTCCAAACTGATGTGGAATCCACTAAAGGCCCTGTGCAGGTGCAAAATATGGGACACACCGCAGAACCTGTTATACAGGCATTCCATGAACACAGCCAGGAATGCTTGGATTATGCAATCACAAATAACAAGACACAATGCCATACATGCAGGCATCTGGCATGCTGGACTCCAGCCATTATCAAACCATGCAAGAGAATGAGGAAGCTACTACATGATAGAGCAAACATAAAAAGGGAAGTAATCACTGATCAGTAGTATGGCAATAAAATATGTCCACACATACAATCCACTAAGGCCAGCTACAACAAGTAGAATCTGTGAATCCTGAGGCAATGTTACACCTACCCCAGGTACACAGACAACCCTCAACTCCCCCCAATAAATACAAATATATGTGAGAGATGCAACCATTTATCCAAACCGGAGGCTGAGCTCCCCCAACTCAGTACTGTCAAAACTAGTCAGGAGGAGAAGGTAACCACACACACCACAAACCCAGTCCCACATAGACCTATCACAACTGTAAACCAAACACATAAACACAGAAAAACATTCCTGGAGGCCCTAATTACAAACACACTAGACCAACAGA
Organism: Protopterus annectens; assembly: GCF_019279795.1. Classification (NCBI taxonomy): domain Eukaryota; kingdom Metazoa; phylum Chordata; order Ceratodontiformes; family Protopteridae; genus Protopterus; species Protopterus annectens. The sequence continues at coordinate 1,885,985,855 of NC_056735.1, forward strand.
GGCCTCCAAAGCAGACACCAAAGCAACCACAACCTCCAAACATAGCACATGCAACACATAGTACACAAAGCTGGTGTGCCAAACAGTCACAGGCCAGAAGGAGAAACAACATGCCTGATACAGTTGTAATAGGTGTCTCTATAGGCAGACACACTGCTGTCCCACTCACCAGACTGAACAAGGGAAAGGGTACAGTAAACTGCCTGTAGGCTGCTACAATACGCCACATAACACAAGTACGCAGGTCACCCCAAAGCAAGTAGAAATATGATGCAGTCATTGTCCATGCTGGTGTGAATGACCTGAGATGTACCCCCCTGGACTACATGAAAAGAGACATGGATGAGCTCTCTGAGTATGTACTCCAGGCCGGTATGACACTGGCCGTTTGCAGCATCCAACCCTCACCAAGAATGATGCCACAGTACAAACACAGAATGATCAGCTTTAACAGGTGGCACAATTACAGCTGTCAGTCCAAGAGGATCTAATGTCTGTCTGCTTGAGATGTCATGCATGACAAGCCATGCTGCTGTTCCAGGGATGGCTTGTACCTGTTACCCTTGGGCGTCTGGATATTGGATAAGGCTTTTGCCACCTCCATAGAGCCGTACGTAGGCAAGGCCGAAAAGACTAACCCACCACCCTAGAAAACATAAGTGATAAGAAACATAAGGGTAATGCTGACCAATGCCAGATGTGTAAACTGCAATATGCATGCTCCTGAGGCACTTCCCAGTATGGAGAACATCGATGTCTGTGCAGTGACAGAAACCTGCTGCAAGCCTACTGACAGCACACCAGCACTACCAGGTTATACCTCATATCATGCGTTATGGCCCCAACACCTGGACCAAAACATCAAAGGAGGGGGAGTATCTATATGCAGCACAGACACCCATACGGCCAGGTAACTGACAATGCACGAAGCAGCGGAGACCACCCGTGTGCACCTAACTGTAGTCAAAACTGCTGTACAGTCTGTAGCATGCGACAGACCACACTCTCACACACAGGAACCCCACCCAGACATCCTGAAGACACTGGACAGTATGAATGTCCCACCAAATACCAAACAAGGTACTCACAAATTACCACATAGGTGGTAAACCATTATGTATGCAAGGAGTAATCAGGGACCTAGGGACACAAGTCGACAGTAACCTGTTATGTGACACTCACAATGCCAATGTGGCTAGGAAGACTGTCTATATTGGACACCGTATCATGAAAGGATTCACATCTACATCAACAGAGGTCATTGTGCCCCTGTACTGTTCTCTTATCAGACCCATAATCTAGTACAATGACTCATATGGGCTGTACCTTACCTGACACCTGCAGCAGTTAGAAAGACCTCAAAGGTACCTCACCAAGAGGATAAAGGGTCTCAAATATATGTCATATGCTGCCTGGCTGTAGACACCCCAGATGAATGCAGTCACAGACTGCCTACACAGAGGCATTGTATGTCTGTTGTACAAGGCCATGTCCAACACAGGAGTAATGGACATGCTCCACCCCAGGAAATCAAAGCCACTGGAGCTGTGAGAGTGGCAGATGTCAACCTCAACACATAATGAAATAGGATGTGCTGGAGGGACAGATACATAACCCAGAGGCTCCCCACACCCTGGAACAGGATCCCACTCCATGTTAGGCAGAGCCCCTCACTGACACCCCTCAACAGGAATATTGCCAAGTGGATGGATGATCGTAGATGTACACTGGGGGTCTTCACTGTGTCACGTCCAGACAGAGGCACAGTAAAGTAAATCATAAATGGCCATAATATTCACATAGCAAGGGGCGGCGAAAGACACACACACTCTGGCTAGGCATACTAATGCCCTAGGGTGGATAACCTAGTATGAACCTATGAACTTATGAAGATACAAATTGTACAGGATACTAAGGATAATCACAAGGCTTACTCAACTGATGGTAGAAACCATGTTGGGAATTCACAGATATGCTCCGAATCACACAAATATTACAAACAACATACCAAACACACACATATTGCCAACATACAACCTGACAGGTGCAGTGCAAACCCCCCCCCCCCAGAATGCAAAATATCTATCCCAGCAGACTGCTGGCCCCCTGACATTGCAGATGCTGAGGTAACAGCCATCATCTACAAAGCAAAACACACAGCAGCAAAGGTATGAGATGGTGTACTGGGCTGAGTCCAACATGGACTCCAAGAAGAATGGAATGCCAAATCACACTACTGCTCAATGTCAGCCTTACCACAGGATATGTACCCAAAGAGCAGTGTACAACAACAGTCGTCCTTCACAACAAAGGTGTTGCCTGAATGGATACTGCAAACTACCACCCCAGGATCCTGACAAGCTTGGTCTGCACAGCTATTGAAAGGATCAGCATGTACCGCAGACATAAAGCTATCGGGGACCTACTGACACTGGACCCTACCCAGTGTGGCTGTTGTAAGTGCAGATCCTGCCCCTAAACATGCTTGACCCATTTGAAACAGTCATTAAGGACATTGATGAGGGCAATGTGGTCCACACAGCGTAGCTGGACCGTGCAAATACTTCCAGACAATACCCTACATGTTCAGTATGGATATGTTCACCAGCTTAAATATAAACCCCTATGTCAGTAGAGGGGTTGCAAACCAGACCAAGGACAGAACTGACATGGTCAGACATGCTGCATCCATGTCAGACTACAAACCAGATATAAGTGGCATCCCACAAGGCTTGGTCCTGAGACCTCCCTCGTTCCATATATATGTCCCATAGGTACAGGCCAACATGGAAGGACTGTGAATGAACATATATGCAGAGGAGTACAAACTGCCCACCATATCTGACCCCCAGCTGACACAAGCAACCCACAAAAGGGCCACATATAAACAGACAACTGGTGCCATAGCCATGTCAGCAAGCTAATTGCAGAAATGTGTATAGACAACCACCGTGGATATACAGTAAGTGCCCACCAATTACCACACAGGTGTTAACCCATTACGTACCTAACATGTAATGAGAGACCTGGGGACACAAGGTGAATAAATCCTGCATTGGACAAACATGTGGCTGTAGTGTTCACAGAAACATACCATATACCCACCCAATCATGAAGGTGGTCAGATCTAGATAAGGGGAGGTCACTGTGGCTCTGCAGTCATCCTTCATCAGCGTCACAATTGACTACAATAGCCCCTGTGGGATGTACCTCAGCAGACACCTCCATCAACTGTAAAGTCCACAACAGTACCTCACCAGGAGTAGCAAAGAGCATGAACAGATGCCATGTGTTGCCTGATTAAACAAACTGCAGCTCCACACACTGCCATACTGCCCACCCAGAGGCAAGCTGTGCCTGATGTATGAAGCCATGTCCAAGCTGGAATCAATGAACATGCTGCACCTTGTACAATCTGAATGGCAGTGAGCTATGCACATGAGAGACCTGAACCCCAGCACTGACATACATAGGACAAGCTGTACTGAATGATCCATAACACAGAAGCCACCCCCACTCTGGAGTAAACTCCCAGTACAGGTTAGCCAGAGAGTCACCCATCGACACTCCTCAAGAGGAATCCTGATGAGTGGATTGGAGATGGTAGGTTTACCCTGGGTATCACTGTTATGTCACAGGTAGACGAAGGCACAGTATACTAACCATGACATATGTCATGGCAAACTCCAGTTACAATGTGTGTCGAAGGACAAACACACTCTCTGACTGGCATTAGAAATGGCCTAGGGCACATCGCTAGTGTTTGCCAATGTCCACCTATGTTGTGGAATACACTACCAATGTTGGACAAGCCTGGTTTAGGTAGTCCATATCTGAACATAATGCAACATGGTCATATGTGCACAACTGGCCCCTACACAGTCTGTTGTGCTCACTATGAAGATTTCAAGCAGTGATAGGACTAAAGCCCAGGATACTGTCCACCACAGTGAAAGTACTGAACCAGTACACTATACAGTACTACAGTGTTAGGTCATTATGAAAGGATGTTGACAACTGTATGCAAAGTATCCCATGCAATTCCTGCAGGCACAGTATAATCCCTGTTGTGGTCAGACACGAAGCAGTTGGCCAGTAAGTACACAACATGACACCCAACACACAACCATAAACGTGAGATATTGTTGAAGTTCACACTCACCCAAATATGTGGTGGACTGCAGAGTTCAAAATATGGAAAGCTCACACTGGGCATGCTCGCACACTTTGATAAATGAGGCATATGTCAGACAACAAGCCATGGAAAGGCTGAACTGGGCATGCTCACACACTTAGGCCAAATCTCCGTTTAGCAGTTGGCCACACATATCTGGTATTTGTACGTGTCATTCCAGGAACCAACCACAACACAGCAATCTGCCCAGTGCACACAGTAAATGACAACAGAGACATAAGTGATATAGTGGATCCCCCTCATATTCAAACATTTTCCACAGATACACAAGTTGTTCATAGGAACAGGGAATGCTATGGCAATAAAGACCTGCAAACAGTCTAACAGCAACAAATATTGTGCATCTGACAATTAAACATATGGGTGTAGAGGTCAATACTAGGCTGTTTGCCCTAGGGAATGACAGCTTAGCCAGACTGTGCTTGGCATCTGCATCCCCAGTACAGTAGGCTACTGTGCCACTGTAAAGTAGGTCACATAAGGCAACGTGTGAGGCTAGTGTGCTGTGCCGCTGTCAAGCAGGGACACAATGGAGATCCCAGGGTTTGAATGTGCTAAGCCACATCCATGTTGTTGGTGTGTGCTGGACGAGGGTTGCTGAGGACCTCTAACAGTAAGTGGGCGTCAATAACAGACTGAGGGGAGCCCTATCTGCATTGTCTGGACAATTTCACTGTCAACACTGTGTTGTGATGATTATGTGGGATTGAAGTGTCGTGCAGGTACTGTTCAGAGATGTCTTCCCTCTGTGGGCTACAGCTCTACAATGTATTAGCTCACTCTGTCTGTTGGACGGCTCATATATGGCTGGTGTACACCTGACAGGTGTCCTGTTGTGGAGCAGTCATGGGTATATGTGGGATAGCATGATCAATGCAAACCTTACACATGCTCATAGAATGCAATTGTCAAGGATTATGCAGAGTGGCCAGTATAGCCCCCCAGCATGGGTCCTTTGAAGTCTTCCACCCCAGTCTTCACAAGTGTAGAGTCTGCTTGTGCTAAATACAGTTTGTTTGCAGTGACAACCTTGCCTGGGGGTGGGGGTGGGATATGGATGTCCAGGGAAAGGTGGGTATGGTCAGATATCAACAATGGTGGTCTACCTCTGGTGTGGAACAGTGAGTACCCATGTTGCAGATGGACAGGTGCAATATGTATTCCCCCATGTGGCTGTGGTGAGTGGTTCTGCCATAGCACATGGACCCACATATTGTAGTGGCTGTAGGGTAATGTTGTAGAGGCCTGAGTAGTTCCCACACACAATATGCCTGTACCTGATGTTAACAACTGGAATGGTGTATGTGAACACCTGCATATCCCGGCACTGTTCCCAGGGAAGCAAAGTGTGTGTCCTGGATGTGGGAGTGGTGTTCTGGACTGGCTGTGTTGTGTGTTACAGGTCATGTGGTCACGAAGCATGGTATAGAACATAACCTGCCAGTGCGATGTGCATATCTGACCCTGAAGTAGTTGGCTGCAAATGCATATATATGCTATCCCCCACCTGACAGGTAGTACTAGATGTACATACCTCTGCAGAAATAAAGATGTCAGCACCCTATAAATACTGCAGGTGCAGAACAGATGCCCAGTAACTCGGATAGCGCGCTCTGCTAATGCGTCTCCCTCAAGTGCCATAATATAGTTAGGTAGGAGTTTGAACCATGCAAATGCTCAGTGTGTGTGTGTGTGTGTGTGTGTGTGGGTGAGTGGGGTTGTTGTGTGTGCAAGTCTGTGTGAGGGAAGTGTCCCTTTTGGCAACTGGTAAAACACTCTACAGGATGCACATTCCCCTTTCTAAGCACTGATGATGTCAGCACCCTATAAGTACAGCAGGAGAAGAGAAACCTCCCAGTAATGCGAATAGCGCGCTCCGCTAATGCGTCTGTCACGAGTGTCATAACTTAGTTAGGTAGGGGTTTGAATCCTGCAATTGCCTAGTGTGTGTGGAGGGGGGCTAGTGTGTATGCAAGTCTGTGTGAGGGAAATGTCCCTTTTGGCAACTGGGAAAACACTCTACAGGATGCACATTCCGCTTTCTAAGCACTGATGATGTCAGCACCCTATAAGTACAGCAGGAGAAGGGAAACTTCCAAGTAATGCAAATAGCGTGCTGCGCTAATGCGTCCGTCACGATTGTCATAACATAATTAGGTAGGGGTTTGAATCCTGCAAATGGCAAGTGTGTGGATAAGGAGAGTGTGTGTGCTGGCAAGTCTGTATGAAAGATATGTGCATTTTGGCAATTAAGAGAACACACTACATGATGAACATTACCCTTTCCCAACACTGATGATGTCAGCACCCTATAAGTACAGCTGTAGAAAAAAAACCTCCCAGTAATCCGAATAGCGCACTCTGTTAATGCATCTTTCTCAAGTGTCATAACATAGTCAGGTAGGGGTTTGAATCCTGCAAATGGTAAGTGTGCGTGTTTAGATGAGGGGAGTTTGTGTGTGTGCATTTCTGTATGAAAAGCATGTGCTTTTTGGCAATCAGGAGAACACACTACATGATGCACATTACCCTTTCCAAACACTGATGATGTCAGCACCCTATAAGTACAGCTGGATAAAAGAAACCTCCTAGTAATCCAAATAGCACACTCTGCTAATGCGTCTCTCTCAAGTGTCATAACATAGGTAGGGGTTTGAAACCTGCAAGTGTGTGTGTTTGGATGAGGGGAGTTTGTGTGTGTGCAATTCTGTATGAAAGACATGTGCTTTTTGGCAATCAGGAGAACACACTACATGATGCACATTACCCTTTCCAAACACTGATGATGTCAGCACCCTATAAGTAAAGCTGGAGAAGGAAAACCTCCCAGTAATCCGAATAGCGCACTCTACTAATGCGTCTTTCTCAAGTGTCATAACAGAGTTAGGTAGGGGTTTGAAACCTGTAAATGACAAGTGTGTGTGTTTGGATGAGGGGAGTTTGTGTGTGTGCAACTCTGTATGAAAGACATGTGCTTTTTGGCAATCAGGAGAACACACTACATGATGCACATTACCCTTTCCAAACACTGATGATGTCAGCACCCTATAAGTACAGCCGGAGAAGAAAAACTTCCTAGTAATCCAAATAGTGCGCTTCGCTAATGCATCTCTCTCATGTGTCGTGACATAGTTAGGTAGGAGTATGAATCCTGCAAATGGCAAGTGTGTGTGTGTGTAGGGGGGTAGTAGGGTGTGTGTAATTGCAAGTGTGAGAAAACAGATCCTTTTGGCAACTACTACAATACACCAGATGTTACATATTCCCCCAGTAAACACAAGGGATGTCACCACACTATCAGTACAGCCAAAACAGGGCTAATTGCCCAGTAATGCCAAGAGTGCGCTCCGCTACTGGGTCTATTACCACTGTCAGAGCACAGATAGGTATGTTTTGGAAACCCACAACTGCCACGTGTGGTTGTGTCACACAATATGACCATGTGTGGGTTGTTGTTCATAACAATGCATGCCATTGCCTAAACCAGCAATGGCAATGCACACATGATGTATGTATGTGACACATACACATATATACCTGTAACCTTCAGTAGTTACCATGTCTGACACGTGCCTCAAGTGGATAAATGGTATTCGCAATGCATAACATTATGACTGTGTCTTACTGTGCAGGGGCCGCATGCGGTATGTGTATATACAGTGTGAGTTGTATATGGTATAATACCAACAGCAGGGGATACACATCTGGTCTAGGCCATATAGTCTACATGTAGTCGATGAACAGGTGTTGCATGTTCCCACCTGTTGTGGGATTGGTAACATGTTGTTCCACTGCAATTCAGTGACTACATGCTGGGAACCTTTCAGCTAGTGTGTTGTAGCTACAGTAATGCTCACGCACAATGTTTGGCTGGATGCAGTCCAGCCATATAAAGACATTTCTAGAGACTGTCATATTGCCAGTGTTGTTAGGGAGGACAGGTGGGTTTCCTGTGTATGGGAGGGTTGTGTGTGCCAGGCTATAAACCAGAAGGCAGTCCAACACACTGTTAGCTGCTCATGGATAGGCCCTGATGCTTTGTGCTGTGCCAACAACCTGGAGGTGTGTGTATCTGTGGTGCCTTGAGATACCACCCCCCTGTCCACGTGTGTTACATGTGTAGGGGACGACAGGCATGGTATGAGGTATAACCTGGCAGTGATGGGTTGCACCTGTGAGCCGTGAATCAGGAATCTGGTACTGCACAGATATTGCAGTTTACCATGCTGAGGACAGTGTCCAGTGCATGCATCTTGCGGTGTACACTGCTGGTGTTGTGTAGCATCACTGTTAGTGTCCTATCCCGTGTGATACCTGCGGAGGTGGCTATGTAATCCGTGTCCTGCAGCAAAAGGCACTATGTGTGTATCAAGGGGCTTCGCCAATATACAATGGCCCATGGGTGTCACGTGCAAGCTGCCCCTCGCAAATCATTGTGGCTTCCTAGCATGTAAGCACATTGACAGCCATTGGATACCCTATGAATGACACTGGAGATTGAGCAGAATGTAGACATAGAACACCCTTCCTACATATTGTGGTAGCATACCTGGTGAGGGTATGATGGCAACCAAGGTCAGGCTCATACTGGCCCATGCCACATGCTGAGAGAGCCCTTCTATGTTCCCTATCATGTAGTCCAGGGAGGTATGTCTCAGGTCATCCATAGTGGCATGGACAATGACTGAGTCATATGTGTCCATGCCTCTGACTGACCTGTATGCATGTGTTTTGTGGTGGACCATAGTGCCCCACGGGCATATCACTGTGACCTTCACCATGTACAGCCTGTTGAGCGGAACCCCACTGCAGCGGCCAAGAGAGGTACCTGACACATCTGTAGCAGGTGTGTTATGTAGCCCTACAGGCTGTGAGTGTGTGGCACACGGGATGTGTGTGCCATGTGTGGCATGTGCTCTGTTTCGACTTAACGTATGCCTGTGTGCCAGCTGCGGAGGTGTGTGATGCTCAGGCGGGATGCTATTCTGAGTCTCCAAGTATGCCCCAGTGTGTTCGGATTGCTGTCAGTGCGGGTCTATGTCAGACTGGTATTGTAGTCACTGTAGTATGTCATGCCACCTGACAGGGTATGGCATTACTGGGTTCAGAGTGCTCAGTCCCCAGATTGGCTATGTGGTGGCATCTCACACATGTGTTGTACATTCCTGGCCAGGGGAGAGGGTTGACTGCATACATGTGGCAGCTGTGACATTGCCACATGACTCACATAAACCACAACTGGACCAGAGAGGTGATAAACAGGTTACCTTTGCACATGCTACCATAGTAGTGTGATTGCCATGGTGATTACCAACACATAGGGCCAATGAGGAACAACATACTGAAGGTGAGCATGTGTGGGTGTACTGCTACTGATTTCATAGCACTGGCATATATGACTGCACACGTGGGTAAATGCCAGGTAAATCATATGCAATGTGTCACAGGCAATGTACATGAGAACAGGACAGACAGTGACGTTCTGTCATGTGGAAAATGACATACGTATAGTACGCTATGCAGATGTCACTAGGAATCCACAGAAGCTCTGTAACTCTGCATTGCAGGTGGAAGCAGTGTTCCAGGGAACCCCAAGCAAACATGCATGCAAACAAAGCTACAGTAAGCAGGGCTGGAAGTAGTCCATTATACAACAAAGAAGGGGTAACACTTCCAGTAGGTAACAGTGCAGATATGCAGGCACTATCAACATGTACCCAGGAATGCACAGCTCAGATGTCCATGGTAGAACTAATATTATGTCATATTTAATTGTAATTTGTATTACATTGGTACTGCACACATATCAACATGCGCAAACATCCACATTGCATAGTCGTTGTGGGCAACATGCCACCATTACTGTACATGTCAATCATTGCGTATCACTACTTGCATTAGCTTCTCCTCTGTGCTTTCTATGTATGTGGCTATCTGTTGACATCCTTACCACCGGTATGCAATAATGTACAGCTGTTACACTATGGTACTTACTATGGGTGTAGATAACAATTCAGTACAGTCATACAGTTACTGCATCAGGCATGCTGGGATATACACACAGTCATATCAGCACACTATACTGTTACCAACATGATACTAGTAATGCACTTCTATGTAGTCACCCTGTGCATCAGCAATGTGTTTACCCGTTCCTGCACTGATGTTGGAGATTGCAGGAGGTGGCACAGTTTCATCATATGCACAGGGTGTGAATTAGGTATGCCTGAGTCTGCACTGATACCACCAACTGACATGTGTGTGTATGTGTGTTGGTGAGGGACAGCAGTACAGGGTGGGGCACTGTTGGTGCAGTGTGTGCGTGTATGTGGTAGCCCTAGGTGTTAACATTTTGCAAGTGTGTATGCATGCACACAGTTCCACCTCATGGCTGCCATATACTGGAGTTTGTGGACAGCCACAGACTGCACCTGGCAGGTCATACAGATCAGTGTCTGTGGGCATGGACACAGTACCTGTGCCTGGCAGGGGTGCTACGGACCATATCCGGTACTAAGCCAGACTGGGTACTGTCATCAGAAGCAAAAGTGTGTTGACTGGACACAGGTCCCTGTTGGGACTGTCCAGAGCCACGTGCACGTGGTCTCCTGGGGCGGTCTGATGACAGCACAGACCCAGCATTGCTGGGGCTGCTGCTGGCACTATGGGGGCATCTGCGGACCTGTTGTCGTCCGCGCCGACTGCCAGCTGCTGCTGTTGCTGGCATACGGCCATGTCGATGCCGCAACCGTCCACCATTGCCCTGGCTCATGGACATGTGGTTGTGGAACTGCTGTAATATGTCCCCACAACATCTGTCTATGACATCGGTGAAATTACGGATAGCATCCGCGATGTCATGCATACTGTCAGTCATGGATGTGCGACATGTTCTCAGCTCCCTCAGACCCTGTCTGGTGTACCTTTCCATACGCGACTGTGCCTGCATGACAGCCCGAAACATAGCTGAGGTTGACAGACCTCTTTGGGCACATCTGCCAGAGGCAGTACGCCCACGGATGCTCCGACGAGAACCCATGGGCAACTGTCTGTGTGGTACCATCTCAGGACCCTGCCCATGGCTGCTGTGTGGGGAAGCATGTGCCACAGATACCACATTACCCTGGTCAATGCCCACTGTATCCTGTCCAGCACCTAGGGACAATGGTGACATAGGATGTACTGGCAGGATGACTGTGCGCAATGATGGGGTTGACAGCTGTGTACTGTCAATTGGCTGACCAATGACGGACCCTGACATACCTTCCTGTGCCATTACACAGATATCATCATTATCAGTACCTGTGGCACCAGATTCAGGTTCCCTGCTGCAGGACACCAGAGCAGCACCAGAACCTGTGGGAGGAAGACAGGAAACACAGTTTACAATGTCTACACAATGTTACCAGTGATGCACTAACGCACACATGCACACATGCACACGTGGACACATGCACACATGAACACAGGCACACATGCACACATGCACATGTGGACACAGGCACACATGTACACATGCACACGTGGACACAGGCACACATGCACACATGCACACGTGGACACGTGGACACATGGACACATACAGACATGCACACATGCACACATGGACACAGGCACACATGCACACATGCACACATGCACACGTGCACACATGCACACATGCACACATGGACACAGGCACACATGCACACATGCACACCCCGCAGTATACACACAGAGCACTACTGAGTTACACTATTATTACTAGCACTATCAGGACTATTATAGGTATTGTTAAAACACGCTCACCAGCATGGATGGGCTGCCTTGCTGTAACACCGGAGGGACCTGCAGAAATGAGGGGATTAATGTCAGTGGGCACAACTGTGCCATTGATACTGCGTATGATACAGTGCAGTAGTACACCAGTTGCCTTTCACATGTCAGCTGCTGGTATTGGCAATATCACACCTGCATAATTACATATTATGTTGACAGCTATATACCACGGACACACCTTACACATGCATAAACTAACAGTGTACAGAACAGTCAAGTGTACATATGGCATATTACCTGCACGCTCCATGTCGTGTTGCTGTGTGGATCTAGCCTCCATCATAATGCAGGTGTGTTGCTGTTGATGTTCCTGGGCTGGAGCCACAATGCTTAGGAGTAGCCCCTCCAGTCTGGTGACGGGGGGATGTGTGGCCACCCCACCTCCTGTGGCGACCTGTTGCCTGTGGATATCCGACGCACGCTGACGGACATTTCTGATTAAATCACTGCAGTGATGTCGTACCTGCTCATATGTCCTATTATGCGTGCCAATGTCATTTACCCTACAGACAAGGTCTTGCCACAGTGCAGCCCTCTCCTGCTGATTCTGGCTGGTGCGGGAAAACAGTATGTCATAATCCCGCACCAGGCTCTGGTGTATCTCTTCATCTTCTGCAGCAGAGTAGGCAGGATTTCGCTGACGCGCCATGTCCCTGAAAGAGAACACAAACAGGATATCAGCAAACTATGTCAGCAATATATGGCACACATACTATACATGATACTCAACTGTAGTGATATACTACTACTCCCATATGTAGCACGTGTGTGTCTCTTGGTGGATACACAAGTACATGGCCAGATATCAGTGCTCAGCCAACACCTGTGCAACAATACCTGCCACATTCCATACAACATAGTAGCAAGCCCCATCGGTCAGCACACTGAGACAGGTCCAATGCACAACCTCACTCTGGGGGTTCATACCAAGGTACTGTATGTGGAACGCCATCCACTAGTGTGATCTGGACACAAATTACTCAGCCTGGATATACATATCCCACCACCACCACCAGCACAGTAGACTACTTTGATATATATATATGTGAATAGACAGATATTCACTTGTTAGGACTGACATGGTATCCATGCAGCCCACTGGGCCAGTGGAAGCCACAACACACAATGCTGACCCCTTTGCGAATGCTTCCCACGGACATCCCAAAGAATGCATGGAACATGCACACACATTTCTAACCCAGACCCTATGCACAAAGGTTAGGCATCCTGTCTGGTGGACCCCGGCCAAAGGCAGATTGTATAACGATAGAAGGATGCTACTGCAGGACAGAGCAGATTCACATAAAGGGAAGGCATCTGTGGTCAGCACTGGTAATAAGCTACGGTCTCTCGTAACAACATCCACGGCCAACTCTGAGAGGGAAATGGCCACGGACACTATAGATAACCACAAGGCTTTCTTCAGTTATGTTAGACATATGGACCAAATATGGCCTCAGATATGCTCTGAGTTACTGCACACCTACTTAATATTCACTGAACACACAGATATTGGCAACATTCTGGCAGACAGGTTCAGTGCAAGTATCCCCCCTCCCTCTCCCCCACACTTAGAAATATTTATCACAGCTGAATGTAACCTCCCTATCATCTCAGATGTCCAGGTGAGGGCTGCCCTCAGCAAAGCAGAACACACAGCATCATTGTGACCTGATGGTATCCCTGGATGTGTGCTACGTGAACTCCAAGAGGAGATACAACCACATATAAGACTGATATTTAACTTTGGCCATACTACGGGATATGTACCTGAACACTGGCATACAGCAACAGTGGTCCCACTCCACTAAGGAGGCACCTCTACTGACCCTGGGAACTACCGCCCCATAAGCTTAACCAGCCTGGTCTGCAAAGCTATGGAATGATTCATTATGGGACGCATATACAGCGATATGGGGTACCTGCAGACACTTGATCCCACCCAGTTTGCCTTTGTGATGGGCTGATCCTGCCTTTTGAACCTGGTTGACCTTTTCAAAACAGTCACTACAGCCATTGATGAGGGCAAAGCAGTCCATACAGCCTACCTGGACTTGCCTAAGGCTTTCAACACAGTACTCCACTCAAGCATCATAGACAAGCTCATCAGCTTACATGTTACTACATATGTCACATGATGGGTTGCACACTGGTTGAATCACAGAATCCATAACATCGATATTGCGGGAGCCATGTCAGACTCAAAGCCAGTCACATGTGGTATCTCACAGGGCTCTGTCCTAGGACCCCTCTTGTTTGGCATTTACTTCTCAGATGTGAAAGCAAACATGTGCGGGTTGTGGATGACAAAGTTCCCAGATGACTGCGAACTAAGCGCCATAGTCGTTACACCAGCTGACACACACATCCTACAGACAGGCCTCACTGAAACGGACAACTGGTGCCAGAATCATGGCCTAACACTGACTGACATGTAATGTATAGTCATCCCCTTTGGGTGGAACTACGTGCACACAACTTATCACATGGACATACCTATAGATACAGACCAATGACACATATGGAGGGTTCACAGTATGTAGACTATTAACTTGTTACTTTACATTACCTGTGTTTGTCGCAGCTGGTTGCGTTACCATTACTATAGCTTCCTGCTGCTGCTAGCCCAGCTTGATACTGACACTGATGACAGCTTCAACTTAGTTTGTCTTACATGTGTTTTTGTTTGTGTTCTTATTTTCTTTTTTTCTTTTTTTTTTTCTCTCTCTCTCTCTCTCTCTCTGTCTGCCTCCAGACAATGCAATGAAAGTATTGCATGTGTGGAGTTGGAGTACAGGATGCTTTTGTAGGTATCTGCATAAGTCCATGTGATGGCCTCTGCACCAATTGTAAGCCAGCATTTGCTAATTGCATGCAGCCAGTTCTGTACTGATTGCAGTTCTCACTGTGATTTCAGGACAGTGCTATAAAAGGGTATGTGAGATAGGCGTTGCCCTTTCAGATTGTAAGGGCGGGGACCATGCTGGTATGCTGTGGACACTGTTCTGTGAGTGTAAAGGTTAGTATATCTCTCATGATTCAGGCTGTGTTGTAGATTCACATTTCTCCATTCATCTCTCCTGTTTCCTGTACTAAGTGTGTATGTACACTGACACCTACAACTATATATATATATATATATATATATATATATATATATATATATATATATATATATATATATATATATATATATATATATATATACATACATTTATATATGTATAATAACTGACATTATTACCTACTAGCTACCAACTGGCATGGCTGTTTCTGTTCACACACTACTATTATAGAAATCCACTAGGTTTGACAGTAAGTATACATGACATGCTTTGTGTACTACACATCCTATATTCCCTTTACATTAATTCCTACTATTACATGATATATTTATTTTAGCACAATGTTCTTGTATAACAGTCATGGCTTGGTGGTAAGTCATGCAGACTACTGTTTCCATGGTCCTGGGTTCGGGACTAACAGTGGGATTTTATTTTGCTTTTGAACTGACTACAGGACCTGTCAATCAGAGTGACTAAGGCACTTTTAAGCAGTTGTAACCGGGTTAGCGCTGGTTTGCAGAGCTCCGCATGCGCACTGGCATTCAGCTCAGCACACCCGCTTACAACCGCTAACAGTGCTAACTCTGGCGACACCACGCTATTTTCTTTGAAAGAAATGAAAATGGGGAGACAGGAAAGTGGTGAAAAAGGGGTCACAAAGAGGGTAAGACAGTAGGGAAACAAGCTTGGGTTTTGCAGGAGGGATGTAGGTAAGGCCCATAGCTGCCCATTTCTTCATCAGCAACAGCTGTGCATATATTTGTAATTTGGTGTGACATTTGAAACCTTCCACCCCTGAGAGAGGTGTCAGGACAACAATAATACTTGTTGTACAGCCAATTGTAATTGATAGTTTCCATGTCCAGCAGACATGTGTGTGGAATGGGCAGCTATGTATGGGGAGTAATTTTTTTGTGGGTACAGAGTGCCCTTTTTTTTTTTTTTTTTTCAGGTGAGAGTGGTATGTCAGGTAAAGGAAGTCGGTATAGCTGGGGAGGTAGGTTGGGTAGGTCAACAGACAAGACAAACAAGACGCATACAGGGGTAGCGTATGACACGTGTGGGGGGGTTACACAATTGACGGGGACGGATGTTTGGATATCCAGAGCCCATGAGCCCACAGATGGCAACAGTGGAACTGATATCCCCACCCATGGGCAGTTGCCACTGTTCCTTCACTGCCCAGGACGGGGCTGTGCTGGGGGCTGTGTAGGCCGGGCAACAGGCATGCCCGTAAGTTGTACCACCTGTGCCTCAAGCTGGCGTAGGGGCCCAAGAACAGAGTCCCGGATCTCCCTACGCACCACAGTCTGGACGCTACGGAGGGTGAGTGGTGGTTCTCCTCCGGCCACACTTGCAGAGGGGGGACGGGCCCCATCCCCTGCAGGGCTTCCACCCGCAGGTGGCACAGGGCCACCGGAGGAGGGTCCAGACTGGGCACTAGTGCCAGCTGCACTCGCCAGCTGAGGTGGGAGAGGTGGGTCCGCTGGAACCCGCCTTCCCTGTCGTCCTATGTTTTGCATTATGTCATGACAGTTTGGGTTAGTAACATACAATACCATTCACAATTAGTTGTAACAGCATGCATTAGTATTCCCATTAACCAAACACCCAGATATTCACACCATTGAACAGCGAGCATAACACATGCATAATTTGAACAGCAATACACCGTCCAACAACATGCAGGGTTGATTGATGGCAACAGGCCATCAGGTTTGGATGTATGAACAGGGCAGATGCATCAACGTACATGCAAATATGTATGACCCAACAGGACAAATGTCCAGGGGTGTTAATTGTGATTGCACATGCCAATTTCACGTGGAATGGATTATATGTGGTTATAGGGTGGGGTGAAGAAAATATAATTAACACCTTCAAATACCAATACATATGCTGTACATTTCTAATAGCTGCAGATATATACACACTACTGTTCTAACTACAGTTTCCTATATGATAACTACTTCAAGTTGGTGATAGGACTGTTACTGCTACATCAATATACATTTTATTGTTATTCATACACGTTCATATCTGGCTTTGTTCAGCTACATCATCCTGCTACATTTCCTTTATATAGCTATAGACAACTGTGGATGTTTGGTATTTCAGACAATCATACTATCTGCATATTGCAGACTGAGAGCAACATATCCAGATTTTGGGATACACATTCCAGCTGCAGCAACACTTTGAACACATTTTGCAGTTTGGTTCTGCTTGTCACATTCATTTCATTCTGTACTGACTGCAGTATACTTTATTCAGGGGTTATTACTACTTTATTGGTTGATTCATAACTCTTTCTCACACTCTCTCACTTGTTTTCATTTTACTATTCAGGATGGTACTTACTTCTAGGCTTTATTGACATGTTTTACCTGTAGTTATTACAATCCTTTCCAGCAGTCTCACTTCTGTCATGTTTCAGTATTTCAACAGGGATATATTTCACACATGTGATTTGCTCATCTTCTGCAGCTGTACTTTTCAGCCTGCTGCAGGTTGTGTACTATTATATTACAGGTGGGGCATCTTTATTTCAGACTTTATTTCAGACATTTTCATTTTTCTGTTTGGATTACAGACTGCAACACACTTTTGTAATCAAGCAATACTTGCAAACACTCTTACACTGTTACTTGCACATTTTATTACTTAGTGACTAGACTGCACTCTTTTGCTAACTGTCATACTTTTATATTTCTTTACAGTTACTGGGAGAGGATTACTGACCTGCCTGGTGGCGCAACCGCACCAGCCTATCGCCATAGGCTCTGCGGTTTGCAGAACGGACACCTGCAGCTGTAATATAAATGAAGTAATATTGGAATACACATCTCCACAATATCAGCTAGTTTAATTTCTTACATACATAATTAAATGTAACTTACTCAGTAGTGGGGCATTGGGCATTTGCCGGGCCTCCTGGATCCAAAGGTTCAATTGGTCCTGCTTACGTCTCTTCAGGTCCGCATGGTGGTGACGGACCTGCTCAGCAGTCCTTGGAATCCCTGTGACACTGGTGAGATCATGAGCCAACCGGTCCCACGCCTCAGCCCTGTATGCTCCCCACAGGACCTGGCCCTGCATGAGTTGGGCCTCATGATTGTGGACTAGGAGCCAGACCATATATCTGGACTCCTCAACGCCCTACCTCTGTGCTCGAAAGCAACTACCCTCACCTACTCCTGACATTCTGGCTGCAAGTTAGTTCTACAATCGTTTATGCTGTGTATTCCTGCCTATGGGGCTTATATATGCAGTTTTTCCCGCACTTATCTGTGATTGGCCATTTTGGAATTGTATCAGCTTCACAAAACCTGCTTTGTCATGCTCCACTTTCTATTCATTCCTATATATTTGCTATTACTGCATTTCGAAGTACAGCTGTCATGGCTTAGTGGTTCAGTACCTTGACTATGGTGCATGGTATCCTGGGTTCGAACCTGGCCACTGCTTTTTATGTTTTATGACTGTCTAGACAGGCTAGGGTGTGTGTCTGTGTAAAGGCAGTTTTGTTACAGCTTGCTCAACGTTGCCCGTCGGTTAGCTTGGCGCGGTGCGCAGCTCCGCGCAAACGGGTTACGCTGGTTT
Organism: Protopterus annectens; assembly: GCF_019279795.1. Classification (NCBI taxonomy): domain Eukaryota; kingdom Metazoa; phylum Chordata; order Ceratodontiformes; family Protopteridae; genus Protopterus; species Protopterus annectens. The sequence continues at coordinate 1,886,004,536 of NC_056735.1, forward strand.
ACGCTTCATTTGGCTGTCAACATGCATATTACGCTCAGCTCAGCTAGGGGCACACAGTTTCAGCGTGTTAAACCACTGCTCACCTTCGGGCACTCATTTTACATCTGTTAAACCACTGATCACCCACGGGCAGATGCACTCACCTTGTTAAACTGTAGCTCAACTCTAGGCACATCTGACATTTTTTATTATTTTGTTATCTCACATTTCTTCAAAATAAATGGCCTATGTCATTACATTTTACATAAAATATAATTTTATATGTGTACATATATGTCAGGGACTTGTTTCGTGCTTATTTCACTAAAAATAAAAATCGATGTTGTGGGGGCTCGAACCATGACTGCCTGCTCTTCAGCTGACGTCTCTACCGCTACGCTACTGCTTTTTGGCTTACTTTGCATAGTTAGTTCTTATATGCTTTTCCACTTACTGCTAACTGTGGCTGAGCTTCGGGCATGCCCGCGCAAACGAGAGCATTCACGGGCAAACATCTTTACAGTTTAAAAAAATATATAACATGTTCATTTATATAATTTTATGTTCATAGTCTGTGGGGGCATGTGTAGTGTTGTGTTTATTCACATTTCCATGTACTCTGTCGTGGGTGTTTACTTTGGGCACTTTTACTCTTCTGGGGGCGTGTCTGCTTGCAGGGCTCGGCCTACGGACACGCCCCCTATTGTTTTCCACGGACCGTGTTAGCCTTAGGTGTGATTCAGCATGCCCTCATGCATATGCATGACATGCTGACTTCACACCGTTTAACTGCAGCCTCCGTGTAAGCCTTGTATCTCTTACACGGAGGCTTCGTGAATCCTGCCCAATATCTTTATCACTCAACTCACTATATTAACTACGGTTTACAATCAAAACTTGGAAACTGCATCAGTTGACTGCCGTGATCGACTTGCAGTTTTCAAGTCAGCAAAATTTTGAATAATAATTGATCGACTACACTACAGTGAACAGGTAGTATAGTTTGAGCATTTGGGGTTGATATTGTGCAGGGAGTTAGCAGTTCAGTGACGAACAGGGAATTAGTCCATTTCCTCACTATAGTGCTATCTCAGAGTTGGTATATTTAATGTGCAGGGGGTGGGGGTGCAGGGAAGCATAGCTCCCCTGCCAAATAGTATAATTAATGTACCATTCACTGTAGACTGTAATGGTACATTAATGTGCATAGTATGGGTGAGTGATGTCACCTACTGCTTTGTCGAACTCATCGAACTAGGGATTTTGATTATGTCATTTCCAACTTTCTGCCTTTTAGACATTTCAGAATTCAAGATTCCACATCGACATTGTAATCATTCAACTGACCCATTTTACAGATTATGATAGTAAACCACTAACTACTTTTATTTCTTTGCACAGCCTTGCCTAATAATGTCTTACTATATTTGGTTATAACTTTCCAATATGCAATCAGAATGTTATTGTAATCATAACCTCTTCTCATAAACATCTCAAAGATTTGTTCTGCTTCCATCTTGTAATCCACAGTTACTACAAAGTTTTCTGTTTCTTATACATTTTCCTTAAGGAATTAATTTAACAATATGTTGAGGAAGTGTCTTGGAATATGTAGGAGCTCACTGGATTCCTTGGGTATATCTGATATAACCTTGTACCTACTCATGTCCCACAGTACCTTCAGTGGCAATATCCAAAATATTCAAAGCTTTATATCCAAAATGATGTGCATATTACCAAATCTGTTATTTGATAAATCAAACACTTAACTCACTAGGTGCCCCCTTTGAAAAAAAAATCAAATCATAATTGTAGTTCAAAAACAAATCTCCTGAATTTTATAAAAAGAAAAAAATATGCTAAATTATTTGCAAAATAATATGATGATAAATACATTCCATTTCAACTAAACTGATAAATACATTTGCTTTTGTAGGGGTAAAGGAAGTTCCCACAGTAGTCCCTTTTCTTTGCCTACACTGAACATCGTCAACAAAAAAAAATATTGTTCTATAAACAGAAAATTACCAAATATAATATATGCATTTGCCTTAGTGCAATCTCTTAAGAACTTATTCAAGGGCTTCAAATCAAATGTTAACTGAATACAAGTGTATGGAGTATTGAAATCTATCAATAGCAAGATCATTTCTCCATACCAAACTATATCCACACTTTTGTATAAAAGGTGACCAGAGTCTCTAGGAAGGTATTACACTAACTACCTTAATGACATAACTATAGATCACCTTTCCAATACCATCCAAAAGATTGTAAAGAACATCAGTCTGTCAGGTGGATTTCTTAAATGTTTACCTAACTTGGGAAAGCAGTGAAATATTATAATTCTAACATCCTCTTTTGTATATTATAATATGTGAAAAGACCCAACTATTTTTAATCAACAGCTGATAAAACTTAAATTTTATTTCTTCATACTTTTTCTTTATCAGTAACATCATAGGTCTCCCTTTCATTCAAATGGTCAAGGCATAATTGCAAATATTGTTTGACATTAGATATTACAATATCTCCTACCTTCTCATCTAGTATATAAACTAAAATAAAGAGTTAATTTTTATCTCATAAAGCTGTCCCAAAAACCTATCTAAAGTACAACTGATCTTTTTCATATACTGCATAAGCAATGAATTAACATATTTTATAATACAGTCGTAGATTCATAGGAGATTACTAGGCTAACTGCTTAAGAGCCCTTACAATCCTAGCCATTATTACCCTTATTTAACCAAACTTTGGATACCTAAGGGCTACAAGGATGGCTTAGATTTGTTCTTATGCCTTTGGGTACTTTACAGACTGCTTCTGTCCATAACGGACATAGGTACTACCCTAGCAGTTAGTCTATGATTCCCTAACTATTGATTCGAATTCCATTTGAAGAGAGTCAGGGAAGGTCTCTGCTTCACATGAATAGGTTGTCTGTTCCAGAGAAAGTCTAATCTCTAAGTCACATATCTATCCCTCCAGCATGTTTTGTTCATGTCACAGGCCATGTTTAGATCCCTGGATCAGGTAGTACTCAAGCTGTTCATTTTGTGACTGTGTAACAGTTCCATCAGGACTGGATTTGAGAATGTCTTGTAGGTTAGGCATAGAACGCCCCTTAACAGTAGGTAGAAGACAGAGTAAAGGGATAAGGATTTTAAGTGATCTACATAGGACATGTTGTTTACAACCTGTATTTTATTTTGCTAAGGAACTTCTAAGGCTGCTCTAGTTGTTACAAGTGTCTGGTCAGGTACATGCCGAAAGATGAATTGCACTCATCTATTGATCTGATGGTGGCCAAGTATATTGGGGCTATAACCTTCTTAGATCTCAATGCCATGCCTTTACTTAAAAGGGTTGTCACCCAGTAGCACCACCATGGGAACATAGTCATCAAAGTTCAGGTTACTGTCTATCCCTCTGACCACTGTATCCACTTGGTGTATTATTAATGTTGGAATTTGTAGGGGTATCCAACTTCCCAAAGTGTACAGTTATGCATTGTTTTGCATTTAGTTTTAGGCCATGGCTCTTGTACAAAAAAGTTATGTACTCACCATAATGTTACATCTGTGTTGTTGACTTTCATTCCTCCTCAACTGGTCAGTTCGGATAGAAGATGTCGGATCTGACTCAGCCGCTTGTAAAAGCTCATGGCAATCCAAAACTCTTGAGCTTCTCCCTTACCCATAATACATAATACCTCCCCCTTTACCTCAGATCTTGTTTGCAAGCACTAAGAAAGACATACTCTTACAATTTATACATAAACTTGTCCAATTTTGGATGAAGAGAAAGATAAAGAGCCCTAGAGCGGAAGAGAAAATGTCATTTCTGGAGTTGGTAAAGGCATCAAGATGCAACCCAATTATAACATTCTCTCGCTCTCCTAGAAGAAACCTAAAAAGTTTGGGGGTTGGTAAGAGAGGAATCAAGGAAGAATGAAAATTGACAACATAGATTGAATGTAATGGTGAGTACATAACTTTTTTATCTGATGTTGTCAATTTTTGTTCCATCCTCAACTGATAGGACAGTGTCCCAGCTATTTAGAACACTGGATGGATTCAAGGAAGGATATTTCTGAGCACCACTGAGCCAAAATATGCTATAGCCCTTGTCACCAAATCCAATTTATAATGCCAGATAAAGGATTGAGGGGAAGGCCAAGTTGCTGCTAAACAAATATCATCCATGGAAGTGCTTGAGTGGAAGACTGAAGAGGTAGCTACAGCTCTGGTAGAATGAGCCTGTATGGCAAGACCTTTCCTGTCTTGTTATAAATAAAGGAGATACAGTCATTAAGCCATTAGCTAAAGTGACTTTAGAAACAGGTGTGCCCAACTTTAATCCAGCATATGAAACAGTTGATCAGTTTCCTGATATCTTTTGCCCTATGAAGATAAAAACATAGTTGTCTATAAACATCTAGCAAGTGAAGCAAATATTTGCCATTGCTGGAATAATTCAGAAAGAATACTGGAAGATTAATACATTGATTGATGTTGACTTGTGATACTACCTTGGGCAAAAAGGATGGATTAGGTCATAAGGATACTCTATCCTTATTGAAAATGAGATATGGAAGTTTTGCCTACAATGCCTGAATATCTGAAATTCATCCAGAGGAGGTGATGGCAACTAAAAATAATGTCTTCGAAGACAAAACTTTCAAGTCACAATCATGGGCAGACTCAAATGGTGGTAGAATAAAGGACTGCAGTACTAGACTGAGATCCCATGGTGGCATGGGAATCTTTAAATGGAGGTTTAAGAAGAAATGTGCCACTCAATAAAACTTTACATAGTTTATGAGAGGCTAGTGAGCAGCCATCAAAAACAATGAGGAAATTAGAAATTGCTGCTAATTGGACTCCCACTGTTGAAGAACTAGCCCGTTAGTTAAAAAGTTGTGTCAAGAAGTCTACCACATCATTGATTGGTGCCAAAATAAGATCTATGTGCTTTTGAGTAGACCAATGCACAAATGTTTCCCACTTACTAGCGTATAGTTTTCTAGTTTACGGCTTAAGGGAAGATAGCAAGAAGTGACACACGGGAAGAGATTGTCTGGCTATTACTAGAATTGGAGAAACCAAGCTGTCAGCTTCAGGCTCAGAAGGTCCAAATGTTTCATGCCCATCAGATGAGATAGGAGGTCCAGAACTGGTTCCAGAATCCAAGGTTGGTGAACTAAGTGGAGGCCACAGGAAGGGAAACCAAATCTGTCGAGCCCAATAGGGGGCAATGAGGATAACTTTGGTCTTCAACCTGGCAGCTCTCTGAAGGAATTTCAGGATTAGAGGAACTGGGGATATGCATAAAGTAATCCAGGGGGACAATCATAGTAGAGCATCCCTTGGTGACTCCACCTGTGGGGGGGGGTCAGGGCAAAGTAGCTGCTGCACTTGTTGTTTAGGGGGGGTGCAAAGAGGTAGCAGCATGGCTGGCCCCATTTGTGAAAGATTTGTTCTGCCACTTTCTGATTTAGGGACCATTCGTGAGGTAACAGTATGTACCTGCTCAGCTCATTTCCAAGCACTTTGGACTTCCCCAGAATATGCATTCCGAAGGCAAATTGGTTGTAAGACATTGCCCATTGCCACACCCTTAGCACTTCTCAACATAGAGGGTATGATCTGGTTCCTCCTTGTTTGTTGATGTACCAAACCACGTACATAGTGTCCATTCGAATTGCAATCATTCCTGATGGAGAGCATCCGGAAAGGCTTGCAACACTAAAAGCACTGCTCTCAACTCCAGAAAGTTGATATGCAAATTGGCCTCTTTGAGGGACCATATGCCTTGAACTGTCTTTCTCAAGTCATGCCCCCCACCCTAGCTGGGAGTTTTCTGTGATCACTATGGCCTTTGGCTGTGAGGGGACAAATGGATGATCAAATTGTATCCACCATATCAGACTTTTTTTTGCAAGAATTTGTAATTTGAATTGGGGCTGACAAGGGCAGATGAAGAATCGACCACTGAGATGCAAGCATCCATTGGAAAATTCTCATGTGAAACCTGGCTAACAGAACAAGGGTTATTGCTGCTGCCATTGATCCCAGAGTTTGTAATACTAAGGGAGCCGAGATCGTGGCACTGCAAAGTATTACGCTGACTTGTGATTTTAAGGTTTGAAGTTTGGAAAGGGGAAGAGAGGCTATTGTTGACCTTGTTTCTAGCAGAGCTCCTATGAATTCTAGAGTGTGAGTTGGCTCTAGATTTAACTTCTCAAAATTTATGGTTATTCCTAATCTCGTGCAAGTGTGGATGACCTCTTCTTTTGCCATAATGAGTTGATGCCTTGTCAGAGCGGTAATGAGCCAGTTGTCTAAGTATGGAAACACACAGAATCCTTGCAGTCTCAAGTGAGCCACTACCACTACCATACATTTGGTAAACACCCTGGAGGCTGTGGTGAGGCCGAAGAGCAGTGCTCTGAACTGATAATGACTGGTTCCCAGCTGGAAGTGTAAGACTCTCCTGGATCGCATGTTTATCTTTATATGATAGTATGCATCTTGGAGATCTACTAAGTGGCTCCAGTGTATCATATTGTTTGGCCAGTCTTGAGTTGTGCTTATATTTTATGTAGATTGCTACACCTTGACCTTTAGTCCATTCACGTGCAGTGAGTGGTCTGAATGTACAGAAGGCATTATAGCCTTGCACTGTCACTGTGCTTTCCATGGCTTTCAACAATGTTTAAGTAACTGCATAGACATCAGCATTCTAAAGGGTGAGGAATGCTTTCAAGGTGTGTAGTTTTTTGTCGAGACTCCTACCATTGAGCCATAATACCTGCAGCTTATCATAAGTAGATTTTGCTATGTTGGGAGGTTTATCTCTTTGGCAATGCCTAAAAACAGCACTACAGGGCAGATAATAATTTGGCCAATATCCAAAAGGCTAGTGGCTACAGGTGCAGATCATCCCTGGCAAAGCAGAGTGGCCTATCAATCATGTTTTCCCAGGCTGACAAATACTGGAACCCCTTGGAGTGACACCAGTAACTAAGCCAATTTTTAAAGTCAGTCATTTTCTGTTGGCATTGTGGCATCATCCTTGATGAAGGCGGAATGCTGTTCAGTACCAACCTGTGATGCATATTCTGAGAGTTCAATCATGTCTCTCTCTTCATTAAGACTAGGGAGTGTTCATCTCAGGTCATTTATGGCCACATGGACTATGAATAAGTCATACTGGTACTTGTGGTTTAGTGACTAGTGTACTTGGGTAATCTGGCAAATCCTGACCCCTGACAGGCAATTAACTGTGACCTTCCCCTTATTCAGCCTGGTGAGAGAGACATCAGTGTCTCAAAATTAATTTTCCAATGACCAAAATATAGGGTTGTGGGTGTTACTCCTTATGAGCTCAGTAGTTGAGACATTGTGTGGAGTAGTTTTATGTATTCTGGTGGGAGTTGTCTTGTTTGTGTGCATGTAGAGTTACTCAGGACAGCATCCCGGAGGCCTTTGAGGTTTGTGTAAGTTACATGTGAGCACCTCCACATATGTGGATTTATGTGTCTGGTTCTTAGTGTGGTGAGTGCTGTGTGTATTACTGACAATCTGTTTGCATCTTTTTGTGAATGTACATGGCAGTCCTGCCTCCAGTGGCATTGTGTAACTACATCTGTAATGTACTGTATTTGTCTGTTCCAGAATTAAATGGCTGTCAGTAAACATGAGGCAGTTGCTTTATTGCCTCAAGATATCCATGTCCATCAAACTGGATGCAGAAATAGCAGAAAAGTGTCCATCCATGGTTGCCAGTCCTTGATACAGTGGATATAAAAAGTTTACACACCCCTGTTAAAATGCCAGGTTTTTGTGATATAAAAAAATGAGACCACAATAAATCATTTCAGAACTTTTCCCACCTTTAATGTGACCTATAACTTGTACAATTCAACCGAGAAACAAACAAATCTGTTAGGGGGAAAAATATAAAAAATAAAAAACGTACAATACGTTGGTTGCATAAGTGTGCACACCCTTAAAGTAATACATTGTGGAAGCACCTTTTGATTTAATTACAGCATTCAGTCATCTTGGGTACACTCCTGCCATCAATTAAAGAGACTCTGATTAACCCCAAATAAAGATCAGCTGTCCTAGTAGGATTTTCCTAACATTTACTCAGTTGTCTGCTACAGCAAAAGCCATGGTTTGCAGAGATATTACAAACCATCAAAGGGATCTCATTGTTGAAAGGTATCTGTCAGGAGAAGGGTACAAAAATATTTCCACAGCATTGAATGTACCATGGAACACAGCGAAGACAGTCATCAAAAAGTGGAGAAAATATGGGACAACAGTGACGTTGCAAAGAACTGGATGTCCCTCCAAAATTGATGAAAAGACAAGATGAAAATTGATCAGGGAGGCTGCCAAGAGACCTACAGCAACACTGAAGTAGCAGGAATTTCTAGCAAGTACTGGTTGTGTACTACATGTGACAATCTCCCATATTCTCCATATGTCTGGGCTATGGGGTAGGGTTGCAAGATGGAAGCCTTTTCTTACACAGAAAAACATCCAGGCCTGGCTAAAATTTACAAAACAATGCATTAAGTCTCCCAAAAGCATGTGGGAAAATGTGTTATGGTCTGATGAGACCAAGGTTGAACTTTTTGGCCACAATTCCAAAAGGTACATTTGGCACAAGAACAACACTTTGCATTACCAAAAGAACATCATCCCCACAGTGAAGCATGGTGGTGGCAATATCAGGCTTTGTGGTTGCTTTACTTCAGCTGGAACTGGGGCTTTAGTCAAGGTGGATTGAATTATGTACAGTTCCAAATACCAGTCACTTTTGGCCCAAAACCTTCAAGCATCTGCTAGAAAGATGAAGATGAAGAGGAATTTCACCTTTCAACACGACAATGACCCCAAGCTTGCATCCAAATCAACAAAAGAATGGCTTCACCCGAAGAAAGTTAACGGCCCAGCCAGAGCCTAGACCTAAATCCAAAAGAAAATCTGTGGGGTGACCTGAAGAGGACTGTGCACAAGAGATGCCTTCACAATCTGACAGATTTGGAGCGTTTTTGCAAGGAAGAGTGGGCAAATATTGCCAAGTCAAGATGTGCCATGCTGATAGACTCCTACCCAAGAAGACTGAATGATGTAATTAAATCAAAAGGCGCTTCAACAAAGTATTAGTTTAAGGGTGTGCACACTTATGCAACCAGCTTATTGTACATTTTTTATTTTTTATATTTTTCCGCTAACAGATTTGTTTTTCAGTTGAATTGTACAGGTATAGGTCATATTAAAGGTGGGAAAAGTTTTGAAATTATTTATTGTGGTCTCATTTTTTTATATCACAAAAACCTGGAATTTTAACAGGAGTGTGTAAACTTTTTATATCCACTATGTGTTTTACAAGGGAAAAGAACTGCGGGTGTTTGCAACCAGAGAAGGTTTTGATACTTTAAGTAGAGTAATCTACAGCTAAGTGTAGCTTTGATGCTACTCAGTGTGCAAACTAGTTGCTCCATTAGCAGCAAAAGACTGTGGAAATTTCAGAGAGGGTACTTGCTAGGTTTCAGGGCTATAACAGTATGATCTAAAGCTGACTAAATGCTGTGATGCTGCTCAGAGCGCAAACCAGTTCCTCCTTGAGTAGCATGGGATAGTGGGAAATTTCAGAGAGAGTTCTTATAAGGAAAAAATACAACTTCTAAGTGCTTCCGACTATACAGGGAACTACTAACCACAAACATGATGCTTATATAAAAGCTGAAAAAAGTAACCTTTAAACTAGGTTTGCTATCAGGCCAATCAAATAAGCACACAATAAGCTTTCTACCAGCAATTCAAAACTCAGATAAAGATGAAATCATCCCTCTCCTACCACAAAACTTTTAACCCTTTTAATGTAAAATTGACTGGTTTGGATCCCAAATGTTAAGGAAGCACAAAATTGATGCCTAAAAGCACTGGCAATAGGGAAAATAATAAATAGCACAGGAACCTTCAATAATGCAGTTAAAACAAGTAGTTGTTGTTTGTCTTTTCGGCTTTTCTCAGGAGTCGCCATAGCGGAACTCCGGACTGCTAATGATTGGCAGTCAAATTTTTTTTGGGGTGTCGAGTTGCCAGCCCGACACCCAACCTTTAGCGAAGGCACTCCCATTCACGCATGTTTTTCGGAGGCCAGTCAACTGCGGAGAGGACATGCAGACTCCACACAGAAGGCACTCCAGCCGAAAATCGAACAGAAGAAACTCTTGCTGTGAGGCAACAACGCTACCGCTGTACCACCAGTTAAAACAAGTAGTAAAAGTGCAAAATAATACTGAGGAATTGTGCTTGCATCTGAAGCCATCACTGGCAAGAGAAACAATTTTAAGTATTATTTTGCACTTTTACTACTTGTTTTAACTAGTAAAAGTGCAAAATAATACTTAAAATTGTTTCTCTTGCCAGTGATGGCTTCAGATGCAAGCACAATTCCTCAGACTCTCTGGTGTCATTGTCAAAGGCTGAGCAGCTCTGATTAAGTGAGTTTAATTAAAAACGTTTAGTACATTTACTGTTACTGTTACATCCCATATCCTTAGTGTCATAAAATCATGCATTTCCAATGAAGAAAACTTATCATGTGTAAAAAGTCGTCAGTCATTAGAATACTGAAATAAAGTGCAAGAATTTATTACATCAGGAGGGAAAGTAAATTGCTGCATTAAATTTAACTTTAAAATCAATTTATAGCAGTCTGTTTTCACTGTATGCAACTGTAGATTATTTGGAATAAACTTAAGTCCATAATTCTACATAATGAATTCCACAAAACTGAAGTCATTTCCAGATATGTTGACCACACTATTCATACGCTACACACTTTTGCTTACAAGCACACTCAAAGATAAATTAGAAGAAACATGCACCATCAAAAATAATAGTTTGATCAGTCATAACTTTTATTGGAGAAGCGGCATTCACATGATCATTCCTTTCATTGTCATTTACATTGTTTGTATTCAGTTCTAATGAAAAAGAGTTACCATCTATACCTGTTGGCATTGCTGACTTTGAATCCATGACCTCCAAAATGAAAGTTGCTCATCCAGTCTCTCCCACAAAAGGAACCACCTTTCTTTCTTTCAATTCCTAAACTTTCTTTTTTAGTTAGCAGACTCGATGTTGCTACAGGTAAAGGGCTTTCACTGAGAACAGCTACTTATATGTTCTGCTTATACAACTTGTTGCCACCATCTGAAATGAAAAACCCTAATGCTGATTAAAGGACTTCTGTATTCTGTATCAGTTGTGTCCCAACCATTTTATGATGACTTCCTATGCCATCTGAAAGCAATGTTATTACAGTAATCATTCATAACTACTGTTTGCATCGCTGTTGTTTTAGTCCCAGAGGGCATTTGCCAAATCACTAGAGAATGTGTTGAATATAGGTTTTGTCTGCCTTTCAATCATTTTCATTATTATTGCTACTTTTTAATATATTAGTTGTAGTATAATATAGAATTAGTAATCCACAAAATGAAGCAGCTTTTCAGGCAAAACAATAAAGCCCTGAGCAGGGCAAGCTTAGAAAACTGTGAAAAAAGCCACAGATGGCTCAGCACAGTTCAGTTCACTTTATTCCACAGAAACACAGCGCATTAACGCTCCACCATACGTTTTCGTTTTAAAAATCACTTCCTCAGATGTGGGCTGTTCAAACTACTTGTGCTTTTATACCATTCCCTTAATTACATTGATTAGGTTAATGAATTAATTGAAAGGTTAATTTAGTTTAAAACCAAAAACTTTTCTTGTTTTATTTTTTATTTAAAACATATTTTTATTTCTACATATTTATTCATCAAACATTGTAACATTAAATGTGTTTTAATTGCGGCAACACAGAGAGATGCAACAAGAAAAGTTTTTGGTTTTAAACTAAATTAACCTTTTAATTAATTCATTAACCTAATCAATGTAATTAAGTGAATGGTATAAAAGCACTAGTAGTTTGAACAGCCCACATCTGAGGAAGTGATTTTTAAAACGAAAATGTATGGTGGAGCGTTAAAGTGCTGTGTTTCTGTGGAATAAAGTGAACTGAAGTGTGCTGAGCCATCTGTTTTTTTTTCACAATTTTCTAAGCTTGCCCTGCTCAGGGCTTTATTGTTTTGCCTGAAAAGCTGCTTCGTTTTGTGGATTACAAGTTTTATTTGGAAGCTGCTGTGAATTTTGGTTTGTTTTTTCTTGGTTTATAATATAGAATAAGTTTCAGTCTATTTACTAAGCTGTGCATAAAAATGTTGTAATCTATATTGACCAAGATCATTAACCTGTATGAAGAAGATGAAGAATATAGGCTCGAGTCTGCTTTGGGTTTAAAATAGCTAAGGTTATACCTGTTTCCAGTACTGAGGAGGGTTTTTTCCTAACAATATTTTATACGTACATAGGTATTTACTAGGTTATTAGTCCCTGAAGATCTTTAGAAGCCTGGCCCTGCATTCTCATGAAATGTTTAGCTCCTGTAATATAACGGTGAATAACCCAGAGCTGGGCAGAACATTTACATGTGACCCCTAACCATAAAGGTCAAGGATGCTAAACCAGGTGTGAATTTGCACTTTCCCATCAATTTGTCTATATTACATTTAAATAGAGTAAGAAAAGCACTTTGCTTTATGTGGGGAGGTAGATGATTCCAAAGAAGTGACACTCTCTGTGATACATGTCTATCCCTCTGGCATGTTAAATTTATGTGGCAGAAAAGATTAAAATCTCGAGTGGTAGTGTAGTCCACCTTTGGACTTGTGGAGGTGCAGCGCATCTGAGAGGCTGGGGAAGTCTGTTGAGGCTCTATACACAAGACAGAGATCACCCTTCATTAGCCCGTTTGATACTGAGAAGATAGGCAAGACTTCTAGATGGTCAGTATAGTTAATATTACTTAGGCACTTGATCTTCTTGGAGAGAAAACATTGTGGTCATTCAAACTGTACTAAGTGTTTAAACAGGTACATACTGAAAGGGACATTACACTCAAAATGATCAGCCTAATAAGTGCTAAATTCCAGGGAATGATCACATCCCTAGACCTGGACACCATACCCTTGCTAATAAACTGTGCAATAAAAAGGGACTTTTTTACAAAACTGGATACATGGTGATTGAAAGACAGTTTGTTGTCCATATAGGTTCCCAGGTCCCTAACTACTGGACTGATTTTTAGGGGTGTGTTGTTGATATGATAGGTACAGGAGATGTCATGTTTGCCAAAGGAAACTATTATACACTTTTTGGCACTTCGGTTTAGTCCATGGTTTCTTTTACACTTCACATGTTGATGTTTTAGTGTCCACTATATTTTATAACATTTTATCAAATTTTAAAATGTTTTACAGTTTGTTTGGTTTACATTTCTAACTTTTTCACCTGGCTGTTAGTTTAACTAGAAGGAGGTGCACACTGATTCACTAAGCAAGCATTCTCCCTTTTTTATACTTTTTATCACTTTTTTCATTAAATTACAGTTTCATTTGGGTTCTGGTCAATATGTAAACTTGCTGAGGGCAGTAGTGGTTATTCTAGCACACAGAATAATTTTCTGCTGTTTCTGAGGGGTGGAAAATATTGACTTGAGTTCTAGCTGTTTTTTTTATTGGTTCTTTATGTATTTATTTTATTTTACAGTTTCTTTACCAGGATAGTCTATTGGGCCAAGGAGCCCGTTTTCAATGGAGTCCTGGGGAGAAAAGCTCCAACAATGCTAAACAAGTGATACAGTAAATTAGACAAACATACACAATTGTTTCAGAGTATATAAAATGCATAAAATGTATAGAATACAATGAAAATGAAAAATGTACAGAACAAAAGAAATAATGATTAAATGCTTCTATATGGCTATCAATGAAATATCTAGCTGTATATATATTTACCTAGTCTACAGCAGTAATCTAAGGATCTATCTATTTGTACATATATTTACATAGTCTACAATAGTGGCATCTCAACTCTGATTATAAGAGAAAAAGCAAAAGAATCAGAGAATAGGGAAATTAAGGCCTAATAGGTGAAGTGAAAGATATAGGTATGTAAGGAAGGAGTAAGGGTGGAAGATGTAAGAGGAGAGTTGGTTAGTAGACTGGGCATTAAGGATCAGTGTTGTGCAGTTTTGACAAAGAGAGGTAGGACGAGTGTAGAGAACTAGAGGAGAGAAATCTGAATAGAGAGAGATTAGAGAAAGGGGGTAGGTAGGATATAGTTCAGTGGAGGGGTCAGGAGGGATGTGAGCAGAAGCAATCCCAGAGGGATAAGAGGTAGGAGTGGAGCAAGGTTTTGAAGGTGAACTGGTTGTTGGTGGTACAAATATGTGGAGGAAGGGAATTCCAGAGTCAGGATAGAGAGAAGGACATAAGGAATTTGTCTGGAGTACGAGCAGGTTTATGTATTTCTAGCAGGTTTTGATTATTTGACCTGACAAGTCTATCAGGCTGGTGCAATTTGAGGGAGGAGTTAAGGGAAGGGCAGAGAAAGGGTTTGAAAATAAGTTTATGTGCATAAGAAAGTTGGATGAAGGAGAGGTAATGGGGTAATTCAAGCCAATTTAGTTTGTGGAGGGCATTACAGTAGTGAGTGGAGGACTGGCACCAGTTGCAAATTTTGAGATTTTGTTATAGCAGAAAGCTAGTTTAGTTTTTAGACTGGATTGAAGGTTAGTAAGTAGGGAGGCATCATACAAGAGGGAGGGAATGAGATAGGTGGCAGAAAGCACTTGTTTGCTTAAGGGAGTAAGGAAGTGGTTGTGATGGTAGAGTAAGCCTAGTTTTTGGTGGGTTTTCTTTATGTGCACTAATTACTTACTTTTTCTTTATCGTTTACTCAGTTTAACAGACAAAGACACTTTCAGTTTCAAATTCTCTCTTAGGAACCTCCGTTAACTCCATCTTCTAGTTAAAGCTGTACAAATTGTAGAGTGAAGCAGCATTACATTGTTGAACGTTTTGGCTGATCTCACAGCTAGTCAAGACCAAATTATTTACTGCATACCTTGCTTGGTGCTGGAACCTAATTTTTATCTACATTTATTATTTTGCCACAAATCTACACCTTAACTAAAAGTCAAAATGTTATCATCTTCTATTTGTCTTTAATATCCACCAAACATACCTTATAGCTAAGCTAGACTAGAATATTAACCATGTACTATAAACTTAGCGCTCAAGCCTAAATTAACTTGTGTCTATTATTTTGAACTGATATTTAAGTGCAGGAGCTGAAACAATATTATATTTTCTCATTCTTCCTTGACACACCTTGCACCCTTGTTCAGAAATGGAAGGTCTGCCAACTAGTGTACCCTCTGTTGCTACCCTCATAGCACCCGGTATAGAAAGATAATTTTAGATTTGCCTAATGCCCACATATAATGATTGTTTACTTAACTCATTACTGTCTATGAGAGAAGAAAGTACTTAGACAAATTCAATACTACACTCACACATGCACATCCTGTGAGCATCAGTCACCTACAACACACACTGCGCATACCCACACTAAATTATCATATGTTCAGGCAATTAAAAATCATTGCCCAAGCCGCAGTGTACTAGTAGGTACAAGGCCCAGTGTAAGCAAGGCACCATAACACTGATTAGTGACACAGCTGGGATTCACCAGTAAACAGTACACTCATGACCCAATACACGGAAATATACTGCAAACAAAAAAAGAAATATATTAGTGATTGGTGATTCTATAGTTAGGTACACAGATTTAACACTCACAAGCATAAAACCCAGCCCTGGTAGCCAAAGTCAGAACTAAAGAGGGGATGACTTATAGTTTTCTTTCGGCATTTGAATGTGAGTGCAACCAGCACTAAACTGAACAGGAACAATGGGTGATGTTATCAACTCCTCTGCTCTCAAGAAAGGCAATATCTGCTTTGTCACAAATCAACTCCTCTGCTCTCAAGAAAGGCAATATCTGCTTTGTCACAAATGTTTGACTGTGGCCATTTGGATTACTGTAAAGCTAAAAAGGCTCTTCTCAAAGTGTTAAGCTCACACCTGATGCCTACAGACAAAGTTTAAAGCACTGGAGAAAATGCAGCAGAAGTCAGTGGCAATGATTTCATTATAGAAACAAGCACTTACTTAATAGCTATGCAACTGAACTTTTGAAATGTTGGAAGATCTTATGATAAGGAAGTAAACACAAAAGAGTGAGATTGTAACACTGCTGATGAAACTGAACAAACAAAGACATCTAGCTGGCTAGCAGGTTACAACTGCAAAAGAGGAGTTTATCTAACACTGTGCAGGGTGCAAGAGGTACCCATATTTGTACTGTACACCTTCACAGCAAAGGGGGAAAGCCACTAGTTTCAATAAATGCCTATAACCTGTGGTGATATGTTTCCAATGTAGCTAAGTGGAATTTGTACGGTCCAAATGCCCAGAGCAACAAGGTAGGAAATAAAACATATATAAGGAAAAATAACAGAGACAATACCACAGTAGAAGTGGGTTGTTTTGTAGCTGAAGCTGTTCCAGAATAAACAAGTGTCTGTACCCAATTCTATTGTTAACTGGGATATTGCATCAGAAATAAAAATAAATTATGTACTCACCACAGTATTCCATCTGTGTTGTCCATTAACATTCTTCCTTAATAGTTGAATTTGGATCCAATCCTTGGATGCACCTCAACCACTATTTTAGCTTGTGGCCACTAGCAAACTCTCGAGTTCCTCCCTTACCCATAATTCACTATTTCCTACCACTCATCGGATCTTCTTTGCTGTTTTACATAATATAAGAAACATTATTATAATAATAAATCCTGGTAGAAGAAGCCAATATTTGTAGCTCAGTGTAAGACACAGTGGTGTCTTTATAAGCTCTCACTCTTCCAGAAAACATTAGTTGAAAAAGGAAGGGGGTTGCTGGGAGGCGAGTTGAGGAAGAATGAAAATGGACAACACAGATGGAACGTTATGATGAGTACATAACTTCTTTATCTGATGTTGTCAATTTTTATTCATTCCTCAACAGTTGGAACACAGTCCCAAGCTACCTGAAATCTCAGGTGGAATCTAAGGAAGGCTACCTTCTCCTCGAGATCAGATTCAATTTGTAATGAGTAATAAAGATATGAGGATTAGCCCAAGTTGCAGCCGCACATATGTCATCCATGGAAGCCCTATAAAAAATGCTCAAGATGTTGCCATGGATCTAGATGAATGGGTTCTTAAAGATTTTGGCAAAGACAGAGCCAAGTTGTTGTAGACAAATGATATACAATCTGTAAGCCATCTTGCCAGAGTTGCTTTTGTAACTGGCTTACCCAATTTGGAATTTGCAAAGGATATAAATAATTGATCTGTTTTTCTGATGTCCTTTTTTCTATGTAAGTAGAAATGTAATTGTCTGTGAACGTCCAATAAGTCTAAGATATATTCACCTTTATTAGTAAAATTTGGAAAGAAAACTGGAGATTAATGGATTAATTGATATTTAATTCTGACACCACCTTAGGAAGGAAAGAAGGATTGTTCGTAACGTCAACCTGTCCCTATGAAAAATCAAGTAGGGAGGTTTAGAAGACAACACTTGGAGTTCTGACATCCTTCTAGCAGAGGTAATGGCTACCAAAAATATAGTTTTCTAGGACAGAAACTTTACATTACATTTAGCTGCTGGTTCAAGTCGGGAATGAGTTAAGGCTTGTAGTACTAAATGTAGGTCCCATGGAGGAGTTGGATCCTCATAAAGAGGTCTCAAAAGAAGGTTACCTTTCAAGAAGGCCTTACAAAGTTTTGATGAAGTCAAGGAGGAATTCTCAGTTCCTAGGTAAAAATCAGAGATGGCAGCTAGTTGAACTGTAACAGCTGAGGAGCTAGCTCCTTTGCTGAAAATTGTTGCCAAACATTCAAGGACACTATGCACAGGAGATGAAAACAGGTCAGTCTGTCTCTGATGTGCCCAAACAAAAATCATTTTCCATTTACTTCTGTAAAGTATTCTTGTGGAAGCTTTGTGAGAAAACAGAAGTATATGCCAAACAGGAAGAAGGCATATGCTGGCTGGCTATCAATAGAAGTGGAGAAACTATGCTATCAGCTTTAGGTTTGAGATATCCGGGTGAATCATGCCCATCTGGTGAAACAAGAGGTCTGGAATTGGATCCAGAATCCAAGGTTGGTAGATAAGATTAGGCCAAAGAAAAGGGGACCAAATCTGTCAAGGTCAGAAGGTGGATTGTATGTTCATTTTTATATGACAGTATGCATCCTGAAGGTCTAATGCGCACATTCAGTCATCCTTATGCAAAAAATGGACCGAACTGTGACCATCCAGAACTTGGTTTTCTGAACTGATCTGTTCAGATTGCTGAGATGCAAAACTGGTCTCCAGTCCCCTGTTTTCTTTGGCACTAAAAAGAATCTTGAGTAAGTTCCGGATTCCATCTGGTCTGGTAGGACCTCTTGGATGACTCCTTTTTCTAGCATCTTTTGTATTTCTAGTGCTACTGCTTTCCTCTGACTGGGTGGAACATCAGAAATATTGCAAACAGGTGGAGGTGGTATGGAAAAGGGAGTTATATAAGCTCTGGAAATAATCTTTTGCACCCGTGTATCTTTTATAATCTGCGGTGGCGGTGCTGCGGTAGCATTGTCACCTCACAGTAAGACGTTGTCCGGTTCGATTCTCAGCTAGAGCGTCTTCTGCGTGGAGACATGCATGAATGAGCGTACCTTTGTTGAAGGTTGTGCGTCAGGGCTGGCAACTCGGCATGTAAAAATCAACTGCCAATCATTAGCGGACCGGAGTTCCGCTGTGGCGACCCCTAACCGGGAAAAGCCGAAAGACACAACAACACCAACCCATGTATTTTTTGTAATGTCTAGCCAGACTCTCTGGTGCAGGGATAAATTACCCCTGATTGCCTCCAGAGAATGACAATCATCCTCATTTCAGGAGCACTGGTAGGGTCTGTCAGGGAAAAATCTCTGAACACTTGGTTCTGCAGGCCTCCTCTGCCACGTGGGTGGTGTCCTCTATTCGAGTTTCCCCATCTGCCCCTGGGGAATCTATCTCCATATGGATCTTGGAAAGGACCCTGGGAATTCCTGAACCACATTTTCTGATGTCATCATTGATTCCTAGAAATGGTCCTTTGAGGAGTCAAAAAACATGCACCCACTGCAGAGAAGATCTTTCCATCTTGCTTGCACCTGGAGAGTGTGTCCTTAACTTTAGGGCCAAACAAAGAGCATCTGTCAAAGGGAGCATCGATGAAAAAAGACTTGAAGGGCTCTGCAAAGTCACATAAGCACATCCAAGCATGCCTCCTAATAGAAATGCCTGAACCTGCCACCCTTGAGGTATCTTCACCTGCATGGGAGATAAGCCTCATGGATGAATTAGTAATCGATTGAAGGGTAGCCAACTGCACGGCTGCTGAAGCCTGAGCCTCATGAAATGTGCCAAATAATTCAGCGATCCGAGTGCAAATGCAGCTGAAGCATACACATGCTTCCCAAATCTGTCCAATGCCCTAGAATCCTGAAGAACACTGCTTGCGAGTTCTTTTTTGGTGGCCACTGCCATAACCATGACATCTACGGGAACTCCCTTACTCCAAAATTCCTTTCTTGCAGGTGGTGCCAAAATCCAGTCTGGTCTCTTGGGGATTGGCTCAGTGGTGTTTGGTTCCTTCTATGCTTGCCTAGAGATCAAATCAATGAGCTCATTAGCAGGCAGAGTCACCCAGGAGGTAGAAAGGCCAAATGCAAAAGCCACCAGGAATACAGATTCCTCTTTTGAAGGGTTAATGGTGCACCAACTAACCCCCCGTTTAAGGATTTCTAGGAGGTCTCCAAATGAAATGTCTTCAGGTGTTGATCTTAGGGACTCTTCCCCATCATTGAAATCCGTATCTTTAGTGACAGACTCCTGAGGGGAGTCCATGTGCCTCCTCTTACACTTCCTCTTCCTAGGGGTTTCTTCAGTATGGTGTTCTGGAGAAGTATTCAGGGAAAGAGTAATACCCTAATGGGTAACCTGGAGACTTTGGGCTGGCTGTCGCTGTGAAGCAGAATGATGAGGCTCAAGGTGCAGAGACATGTGGGATCCAGAGGGGAGATCCGAGGAAGTAGGACTCATCCATCCTGCAGACCCAGAGAACACTCTCCCCATCATCTCAAAGGCAGAATACTCAAGGAAGAAGGAAGTCAACGGAGGTGAGAAGCCAAGTTTTTGACCCATTGGTTCCCCTGCCCCAAAGGCAATCTACCCAAGGAAGAGGTTGGAGACAAGCTATCTAATACCAAAGCTCTGAGGGGTAGTGATGGCTCTGACAACTTCAGAGTTGACTCTAACTCAGATCTGACAGGGATGCTTTGGCTGCAAGAGTCATTCAGATCCGAAACCATCAGAACCAGTGCACTCAGAGAAATCCTCAGATCTGAACACACTATCATCTTCGGATCCAATCTTTACAGTCCCGTAAAACTCAGATCCATGGGCTCTGAAATGATAGGTTGGATCGGAAAAGTAGCCAAGTTTGGTTGTATAGTGACAATACAGGCTTTCTGATCTGAAGGGGTAGGAGCCAGGAGAACTCCCATTTGTACCTGTGCTGAGAGAAACGTCCTCATCATTCTGTCCACATTAGCCTCATTCAGACTCCTGGAAGAATGAAATGATGTTACTGATGGTAATCTAGAGTGCCGGTGGGATTCCAAGAAAGGGAAAGGCACTCAAGATGGCATTGGATCTATAGAGGAAGAATAGGAAGTTCTTGGTAATGGCTTTGGATCTGAGAGACTGGAATCCAATGATGCCATTTTACTATCTGACGCCAACTGGGTAGGAGTTGTCTTTGAATCCATTTTCCTGTGTTTTTTTCCTTAGTGGTTCCATGGTTAGATCCAACAAGGGTAACAGCCCTTTCAGAATAAGCTTAGTCTTTCTATCTGCTATATCACATGGATTAACAGCCTTGCAGTCTACTTGTAGGTGCTCTGGGGCTAGGCAGTACACACATAAGGTGTGCTCATCTGAAAGTGGCAATTTGTGTCCACATTCCTAAAATTTTTTCAACCCAGAAGGAGGACCCTTTTCAGTCAGACATCCTATAAAATAAAGAGAAAAGTACAAGCAAGAAAAAATGTATATATATATATATATATATATATATATATATATATATATATATATATATATATATATATATATATATATATATATATATATATATATATATATAGATATATAGATATACATATAGATATATATACATACACACAGACACGTATACATACATATTTCTATTTTATATATATATATATATATATATATATATATATATATATATATATATATAGATATATGGGTCCCCTTCAGAAACCCAAAATCCCACTTATTCGACTTTTAAAAGACCAAGACGAAAAACCCAAAATCCCTAAAGATCAACCATTTGGAACACTGACAGATCACTACAGATAAGTAACCACTTGGCCATCATGTTGACCATTGCCCCTTATCTCCACTGAGTGCAATCTCACAATTGGTATATTTAGTTAGGCAGGTGTGTAGGGGGGCAGAAAAGCCCTCCATATGGAAGGGTTTTCTTTGTTACAGTTTTAGTGTGTTTGTGGGGTTGGGTGAGCAGCTACTTACCCGTACTGATCTGTAGTTTGTTCCAACAGTCGGTCTTTTGGGATTTCGGGTTTTTCATGTCAGTCTCTTAAAAGTCAGATAAGTGGGATTTTGATCTACTGAAGCCGACTCATATATATATATATATATATATATATATATATATATATAAATATAGATATATATATATATATATATATATATATATATATATATATATATATAGATATATATATATAGATAGATATATATAGATAGATATATATAAATAGATATATATATAGATAGATATGCAAGTATAAAACTTAAAGGCAAATACCAACAATGGTATTGAAAAATACACCTAAAGTATAAGAAAAAACACAAAAGGCTTACCAACTATGGGAAGAAGAAATACACCAAAATGTTTAGGAAAGGGAAGTATAACACAAGAACTAGAACATTTAACATTATTAACAAAAGAGTAATAAGTAACCAGAAAAAGTTTGACTTGTCTCACAAAATAAAATCACTACTTAGCTCAAGAGCTCACAGTGAGCATGTCCAAACATGAAAATGGAAAAGAAAACCTGAAGGGTGTTAGAAGATAGTTCATTATGGGTAAGGGAGGAGCTCGAGAGTTTGCTAGTGGCCATGATCTAAAATAACACCTGAACTGGATTTGAGGAGAGGATCCAAACCCAAATGTTGAGGAATGAATGAAAACTGACATCAAATCTATTGTTAAGCCTACAATTTTTACAGAGAAGCATTATGTGCCTGGGAAATTACTGTTACAGCCATTTGTTTAACCTATGTATGGTACTACTGGCTAGGATTTAGCTAGATTAGAAATTGTGTCAGGGAGACAAGCAGGTGTCTAGTGTTTGCTAATATGTCAGAAGATGTTCTAATATAATGGCTTTGATAACACTACAACTTGTGCAAACAAGCATATAGGCAATCATGCAAGGAATGTAGCAAGGGGAGACCCAGCCAGTACCAATATCCTCAGTAGAGGCTGGTGATGTGGCTCTTGCATGTAAAGAGGAAAATTGTAGGAATCAGCCTGAACTTGACTCACAGTTTTTCAAAGATACTGGGCTTCCTATTCAAGGGAAGAGATGGTACCAGCAACAAACCTGAATCTGAGAAACAGTTATTAGAAGATAATTCCATTGGAAGCAGAACTAGGAAGGATCAAAAAGAGACCATTGACAATGCATAAATCACATGTTATAAAACTTGAGACAGGTAGTCAAGGAAGTAGCCGGTAAATAAAACAGCAGTTAGTAGCATCAAGGACCTATTGTTATGTACTTCAGTCATAGCTCATGAGATGTCCCTACACTGGTCCAGTAATAAAGAAGCCTCAATCCTCACCAATGGCAACAGCTAGGGGATTGTACACACTGGGAAGATGACAAGTACACACACAGTAATGTGCAATTTCCCTTAAGAGCACACAGAGATCCCAGTCAGTCTGGGGCTGGTTTCTCCCTCCTTTTCCAGATCCCCAATAAAACTCATCACTGGCACAGCTACAGGGTTGAGATCTCAGCTGAGTGGCTAAGCCAAAACCTCCAGCACCCTCTCTGTCCAACCAATGCTTTGTGTCCCTGCCCAAGTAGGCTTTGAGGCTGAGGTTTGATTTATATATAAACACCCACACACTCCTGGCAAAGGCTGGCACAGGTTTACTAGCTGTGCCCCATTCTGCCCAGACTATAAGGTAGATTCCACTAACACCAACCACTATTATCAACTACTTAAGGCCCTTAACAAAGGGTGTCAAATCCTACTGTGTAATGTTACTATTAAATCAAATGGTAGTCCAACCAAGACTTGCAAGGCTATTCAGGAGTGGTCAGTACAGCATCACCAAATACATATGCAAGTACTGTAAGAGCTTATTAAATATGTCTCACAAATATCAGCCACAAAGATAGGTATTTAATAATAATAACAGAACAAGACAATACTCAGTAACTCAACACAGTAACTTCAGAGTTCAAAATCACATGAAATATTTTAAAACAACATTGCAGCACAGTCTCAAATAAATAGAGAAAACATCTAAACTAATACTTACTATATTCCTATCTATATCTAAAATAGATACTGTGCCCTAAATCTTACTTACAGCAAGGCAAGTGCAGATGGTGATGATGAGTGGATGTTCTTGCTAGGTCCAAGACAAAATACAAAATGCCCAGTCTCTCTCTGAGAGAGTTCTTAAACTAATATCAAATATTACTGCTGTGTTAGCTTGGATGACATCACTTTTTGTCACCTGACTTAAGTTCCCAAGCTAAACCCCCCGTTGTAGCATTTGACATCTCCTTGTGAAAAATACATAGCCTTCAGATGTCTGCAGTTGCTAGAAGACATAAAACAATAAAACACTTACAAAACAATGCACAAGGCACCCTAGTTCTAGACATCATGTCTCCTTGTGGCATTTAAACTATCTTATATAACACAATTGTAAAACAATTTCAACTTATTTTCTTGAAGTTTTGCAAGTTAACTCTGTATGTTCCAGTTTCTACTATTAAAACGTACATTTGCACAGGTATATAGTTTATATACATTTCTGTTCTTTTCTAATAGGGTGCACTGTGGACACATCCTTGAAGCTCAGTACTGTACAAACCCTGTTCAACACACTTCTATACCACTAGTTTAATATACACATAACATATAGTTCTAATACATTTTGTAACACAATCAATTGCATCATGCTGGTATTTGCATATGACATGTAACTATTTGCAAAATTCCAGATAGCTGGGCTGGCAGTGTCTCATTGTGTTACATTTCTATATAGATCATATTAATATTCTCAAATGACATATAATTATTTACAAAATTCCAGCTAGCTAGGCTTGCAATGTTCCCTTGTGTCACAGCCTGTGATATTCTTCTTTGTAATCACTTGGACAATTCTCATACAAAAGGAGACTTATACATTTTTAATTGTCTAGACATCACAAAAGATGTGAGAGCAGGTTGCAATACATGAGCTGTGTCTAAGACTATTTTACTGGATTGCCTAGTGTGGCTGTATTACCATCTATTGAGGCAGAAAAGGTGAAAACTGTTCTGCTAGAAATGTTTAGCATGGTAATATTGATGAATATGGCACAGCAGCACAAAGAACAAGGACATCACCAGAAGGTTTAGTATAACCAAACAGGGGCAACCTAAGAGTATGCAGATGACCAAAACTAATGGCGCTTATTTCTGTTTGACAAAATAAGTGTAGACAGCATGGGAATTTCCATACACAGATACACAACTCTTATCATACTAGTATGATGATTATCTGTAATGATAGAGGGACACTATTATTCAGTATAGGCAATACAGTTACAAGATAAACTGGACTGTGGAGCTGGTGGAGGTTCAAAGCAATGGTGTTCTAGATGAGACAGAATTGCCTCAGCAGATTTCCCTATACAAGTTTAGGAAATCCGAGCAATGTTACAAAAGATTGGGGACATGGTGACAGATAACCCAAGGTATATCTAACTAGTACAGTAACAGATGTACATGGGAACCCTACAACAAATATGCTCCTTAAAGGGTATTTCAGAAAGTCAAGCTGATAGTGTAGAAGGGCCTAAAAGAGATATTTTAACAGAGGTGAACCCTGCATTCAATAGTCCCTGGGTTATACTGATGGCATTGGTGTCAAAAATGTGAGTACCAGGTTTTGAATGGACTCTAGGAAGCTAATTAATCACACTAAAGCAAATGTATACTGAATGCCAAGAAAAGGTGACACTTTTTATAGTAGTTGATTGCAGCTGAGTATCTGACCATTATGGACATAGTCTGGCAGTCGCACAGAGGCTATGAGTTATTTCTTGTCACACTTAGTTAGATTCTCTCAGTCTTCATTTGCTTACTGTGTGACCTCAAGGGTGTCAATTAATTAGATAGTGTTTGAGGGACATGGGAATTTGGGCTTGGCACATTAATGGTCTCTTGAACTGCAAGTCTAGTGACTATGATCTAAAGGACCTATGATTTACAAAAGGTTACTTGCAGATACCACTGACATCTGCAACAAGGTAGAAATTGGCATTTGTTAACCCAGCTAGGTTGCATGAATTCACTAAATGCCCTTTGGGATGAAGAATTCCATAACAGCTTCCAGAGGTTTAAAGATCACATACTAGCTGAAGCTAAAATAGATTCTACTGCAATCCTTATTTTATCCAGTGAAGAAAATGTGCAACATGTCAGAGAGGTGTTGAGCAGATTAAGAAGTAACAATTTGACTATTAGGGCAAGTGAATGTCAGGTGGGATGGTAGACATAACTTATCTTAGTCATCAGGTGGGTTTTTATTCATAGCCCGTCAAAGTGGAGGCTACCCAGACTACCAAAACGTAAGCGAAACACCACCTTCATCAACCAATAGGGGGTGTATCTGCATCCTGGCTTTTCTCCTCATAACCATGTCAGCAGTAATATATGCTGCAACCACAGCATTATCATCATCAGCCCCTTTTTTCACATTTTCTACATTGGGCCAGAGTGTCTTGACAACTATTGCCATCTCTTTCATTTTAGTGCTACTCTCCTACCTTCTTCGTCGGTCATGACTGCTTGCCACAAATTTTCTCTTATATAATCCATCTCTTTGCAGAACACTTTTCTTTCCCTTGCTTTCTTCTTTTCTGTCCCAAATCTTCTTCACCAGATTCTCTTCTCTTTTTCTGCATGTGAGCAAACCACTGTAATCTATTCTCTGACCTTGTCTGCAATTTCTCCTTCTTTGGTTTCTGTCTATTACCACAATTTCTTCATCTGTCCCACATTGTGCATCCTACCACCCATCTGAGGCACTTCATCTCCAACACCTCTATCTTCATCAACTGCTCTGCCTTTACTGCCCAGGATTCTGTACCATACAGTATTACTTGTCACACCACTGTTTAGTACACCTTACTTTTCAGCTTCTTTCTTCTGTCATACACTACCCCTGACACTCTGTGCCAGTTGGCTGCAGACCCTCTGATTCTAGTTTTGACTTCCTCATTCAGGCTTCCCTTCTCCTCAACCAACCCTCCCAGATACATGAGGTTGTTAACTTGTTCCACTATTTTCCTTTCTATCTCATTTCCCAACTTCTTCTGATTTCCTACATTTTCTGCCATTACAGTTGTCTTATCTGTTCTCAGTTTCATCCCATGTTCATTCAGTTTTGCTTTCCATTCTCCTACCTTTTGCTGAAGTTCTTGCTCAGCGTCTGTCTGTAATGCCTCATTGTCTCCACACAACAAATCTGTTGATCTGTCCCATCCGACCTGCTTGTTAATGTTGTCCATCACCAGTATGAACAGCAATGGATTCAGAATTGAACCTTGATGCACACCCACTCCCGCTGGGAATCCCTCTGTGAGACTGAACACTGGTCATACTTGACTCATCAGGTCCTTGTTCATAGCCTAATTCTACCAATGTTTCTGGGACTTCAAACTATAGCAGAACTGCCCAAATCAGCTTTTTTGAGATCTTGTCATATGCTTTCTCCAAGTCTAGGAATGCCCAGTTGGACTCTTTCCCCATCTCTAGTTTCTCAGCACTCTCTGTTTCATTGTATACATCAGGCTGGTTGTGCTGCATCCTGATTTAAATCTGGACTGCTCATCTCCCATTTTTACATTGTACTACTCTGCACATTCATTTATCAAGCACTCTCACCAGAACTTTAATGCAGTGTGACAGGAGTTTGATTCTGCTGTACTGTCCACAGTTGTGGATGTCCCCTTTGTTCTTGTACACTACAACTAGTTATGTTTATTCTCCAGTCATCTGTGATACGCCTTTCTATCCATACTGCTATAAGTACCCTTCAAGATCCATTCCTCCCCTTATCTCACCCAACATCTTGATCATATCTGCTGTGACCTTATCTCAGCCTGCTGTTTCCCTGACTTCATTTTCCTTAGTGCTGATTTTACTTCTTCCGGTAGGGGGGGGTGCTCCACTTCTTTCATTGTAGGCTACATCTGGGACACTACAGCTTCCATGAGGATTTCTTCATTCAGACGTTGTCTGATGTATTCCTTCCATCTGCAATTGATGTCTTGTGAATTGGGGAGTAGGTTGTTGATGGCACAACATTATACCAACATGTAGTAGCATGGCTGTCCACCTGCACCTGACTGACCAGAGATGATCAGAGTGGTGTCAGCAACCTCTCCTAATTTTATCACCAACTATTTGGGAACCTCTCTGATACTTAATCATGCAGGTTTGACAGCTGATACCTCTGAAGAACAGGGTTACTGAATTATAAACTTTTATCCTAGGCCAGTCAAGGTTTTAATCCTAATCATTGCAAGAGAGTTCTAGACTACAAAACAGTTTGTACCACATACATAGATACTTGTCCCCTCTTGGATGGTTGTGTGTCTTGGGTATGCACAGGCATAGCGACTGTGTCCATGCTCTAAGATAGGGAAATACTAATTGCATATAATGCACACAGACTACACCCCCTGACTGTGACAGCTCATCCCCATCGTCATCATTATCAAAGGCAGCAGAGCCTGCAACATTGGGGGTGGGGTACCCTCTGAATACATCAGTATAAAAGATATGCAAGTATGAAGTATAACCCGGCAAAACAGCTACACATGCAATTGGTATCATAAGTATAAAAATATGATTTTGAGTTATAACCTTGCCCATACCTTATGTACATGGATGTTGCACCTGGATGCCAGATGTACCTGTATACCAGAAGTGAGACAGGTATTATAAACTTCAATGTGGCTTACAGGTAAAACATGCAACAGATAATGATATTGTGACTAGTTACCTGGGTCATCGTCAGCTGAAATTCTCCAAGGTCTATCTAGCTCTGCCTTGACATCCAGCACCACAGTGTGGAACTCTGTGGTGGTAGTACTGCTGATTTTAAGTCAGGCCAACAAATCCTCTGACTCCATAAAGGGTGGTCCAGTAGACAGCCCACCACCTGTCGCCCTATGTTTCTGTGCTATAGCCTTTGCCTTGTGTGGCAGCATGAATCACGTAAGTCACTCTTTAATGGACTATACTGTAATTACCATCCTGACCATGCACAGCATTAACACTGGTAACAACTTACAGCCAGACATGGTCACGGAAGGACTGATCAGTGTAATGCACAGCAATGAACCATCTATCATGGAGATGGCAGACCACTACTACCAGCTTGCAGGTGGATGTGACTTCATGTACCTGTTTGTTAGACATAGCTCTCTTAGCATGGAAAACATTGGAATTAGCAGCTGTGGTTCTGTATGGGTCTTAGAAATCCTAATGTTAGTACTACACTAATAGGCCATCTGCTATACTTTTGTAGGGCTTGAAACTATGGTATGAGTATCCGCAAAACAATCTTTAGCTGAATGTCAGGCATTACTATGTCCTAAGCACAATCCCTCACCCCCTCAAAAATACCAGCACATGACTGCAAGTTAAAAAGCATACAACTTAACAAGCACATGATAGTTATCATTAGCCACAACCTTTGTAAAAATGATACTGTAGTCACATAGATGTAAGGTACAGAATATTACAGTGGTTATGGCACACTTACATTGCTACAACCTACTGTAACATGCCTGCATGATACTACAGCCAGTAGACTTGCAATGCACTTCTTCAGAGATCTTTGGTCAATACTTGTAGATATGCTGAAAAAATGACAGCACTTCTAGGCCTTCCAGTAAGGGTCTATATTACGTTATCGAATACTTACATCGAACGTGATATGGTTGACACCATATGTTCAAAGTTGCAAGTATTCGAAAATTAAATAAAACAAATTAAAAAAAAAGGAAAAACTTACCTGAATGTTTTAAGTAGGGGGTCAAGCCCCCCTGCACCCACCACGCCTTCTGCTCCTTAAATATACCAACTCCGAGATCGCATTACAGTGCAGTAAATGGAAATCTTCTCTATGGAGATTTCCACTTTTGTTTTCGAATACTTGCAACTTTGAACATATGGTTTCGACCATATAACGTTCGATGTTATTATTTGATAACGTAATATAGACCCTTCCAGTAAATAGCACACAAAAAAGTCAAAGTAAACTTTATTGCCATTCAGAAATCACACAAGTGCAAAAACTGAACAAAATTCCTTGTCTCCGGACTCAATGTGCAGACAACATATAGACTATTTTCACAGACATTTACACATATAACACCTAGCTATTATATCATGGACATGCAGGTAGACTAATATTGCACATAATTAGAAACAGATTTTAACACTTTTCGAAGTGAACACTTACTTGCATGAGACTTTAGTATTGTACAGGTACTTGGTTAAGACATTGCATTAATCCTTGCACAGAAAGAGACATTTGAGTATTGCATTGTGAACATTAGAGTACTGCACTATGTCTAATTTACGAATTTGCAACATATATTGCCCTGAAAGATGAGCTATATTACTGCACTGCTACTGCCCTCGTTGGCCTACAAGTTACAGTAATGGTGAATATTGCACTAAGTATTAGATGAGACTAGTAACCAGGTTAATGCAAAATATGAGACAGTTTCTACTGACCCAGGTAGGAAATCATGGAGTGTAGTGGTTACTAGAGTTCAGCAACCTGATGACATTAGGGAAGAAGCTGTTTATGAATCTCATAGTTCTGCAATGCATGCTTCAGAAGTGCTTTCCAGATGATAGATGCAGGAACAGTCCTCTGGCCCTACTGAGTCATCTGGATAAGTACAAGTCTTGGATAGGTGGTAAGGTGGTCTTAATGATCCTCTCAACTGTCTTCACCACTTTCTAGAGGGATTTGCGCTCAGAAGTAGAGCAGCTTCCATACCATACTATGAGGTAGTTCATCTGGATGCTTTCTATAGTACCCCTGTAGAAGGTAGTGAGCACTGCTAATAGGAGATGTGCTCTCCTCAGCCTTCTTAAAAAGTGCAATCTCTGGTGCGCTTTCTTGGCTATGGCATTTGTATTTGTGTTCAATTCAAGTCCTCATCAATGTGCACTCCAGAAACTTCATGCTTCTCACTCTTTCCACTGTGTCCCCATTGATGGTGAGGGGAGAATGTTCCTTGCAATTTTTCCTATAGTCCACAATTATCTCTTTTGTCTTGTTCACATTTAGTTCTAAGTTGTTATTTCCACACCAGATAATCAGTTGTACCACCTCATCTCTATACGTTGTTTCGTCGTCATTACTGATGAGGCCCACCAACGCTGTGTCATCAGCAAACTTGATGATGTGATTTGTATTGTACCTGACTGTACAATCATGTGTTAACAGGGTGAACAGCAAGGGACTTAGTACACATCCTTGTGGAACTCCAGCATTGAGTGTTGCTATCGGAGGAGTTATTTCCTGTACACACTTTCTGAGGTCTGTCTGTGAGAAAGTCAAGAATCCACTTACAAAGTGGAGTGTTGACACCAAGTTGGAGTGGCGTCATTCCAGATGAAGAGGGATGACCATGTTAAAAGCAGAGCTGAAGTCAATGAATAGTATCCTTGCGTAGGTGTTTGTATTCTCAAGGTGTTCTGGTAATAGATGGAGTGCTAGAGAGATGGCATCTGCCATAGAGCGGTTTGCTTGGTAAGCAAACTGTAGAGGGTCAAGATCAACAGGCAGCCCAGATGTTATGGCATCCATGACCAGCCTTTCAAAACACTTCATCACTGTGGAGGTGAGAGCTACAGGGTGGAAGTCATTTAGGGAAGATGATGGAGACTTGTTTGGTAATGGAATGATTGTTGTCTCCTTGAAGCATTTCGGAACTATTTTCTGACTCAGAAAGTTACTGAAGATATCTGTAAGGATATTTGTTAGTTGCACTGTGCAGTCCCTGAGCACACACCCTATGATGCTGTCAGGTCCAGCTGCTTTTCTTGGGTTAACTCTGCGCAGTGCTCTCATTTTCTTGTTATGGCCGATGGGCATTTTCTTTGATGTTGTTCTGCTCCTTTCCTCAAATCTGCTGAAGTAGACATTCAGCTTATTTAGGAATTCCTTGTTGTCCTCACATAGGGGTCTGTAGTCAGTTATGGACTGGATACCCTGCCATAGGCCTCTGGTGTCATTTTGGTCAGAGAAGTAGCTCTGGATCTTCCTGCCATAGGTGCATTTTTCTTCCGTCACTCCCTCTTTCAGATTTGCTCCGGCTGTTCTGAGGGCTTCCCTGTCTCCAGACCTGAAGACTGTATTCCTTGCTTTCAGTAGTTCATACTCATCAACCAGGGTTTCTGGTTGGCTCGTGTGATGATGTTTTTGGTGACTGTCACATCATCCAAACATTTTGAGAGGTAGCCCATCACTGCCTCGGTGTACTACTCAAGGTTGATACAGTGGTTCCCAGTAGCTGCCACCTTGAATATTCTCCAGTCTGTACTCTCAAAACAGTCCTGGAGTGCTGATTGCACCCTCCGGACATACTCTTACTTGTTTAACTGTTGGTTTCCCTCTTAATATTAATAATATTAACTAGTCTCAATTAATATGTGACACCCCTGCACTGGCCCAGTAATCAAGGAGCCTCAATCCTCACCACTGGCAAAAGTGGTGAATGTGCACACTGGGAGGAGGCATTAGCTTTATTCTGTAACCTGGAATAACCCTCCTGCAGAAGGCTGTAGCTGTAATGCTTAAGGATGATGCTCGTACACATCTCAAGCATTACAGCTACAGCCTTCTGCAGGAGGGATATTCCAGGTTACAAAATAAGGCTGATGCTTGTAATAGTCTGGCCAAGACTGTCAGCCATGCTACCTGCATCTTGGGCATGGAGGACAATGCCATCACCTTGGCTGAAGGCTGAATTTATGGCAAGATCACTATCTCCATACTCTAACTATAAAATCCTGTCACTAACTACATATCCTACCTCTGCCCTTTTTTAGCTCTAGCCCCTAAAGAGATTGAAAGTAACAGTGAGATGCACAGGAGCAGACTAGAGAGCCTTTGATAGCTGTGGAGTAAGTATAGCTATAACTGCTGTTGTGAAAGATGATGTATCTATTTACATAATAGTCATTGTAGCCATTACAAATAATTGTGTACAAATTTTGTACAGCAATGTCTCATCTGTCAGGAGTGGCATACATTGCTGGAATTAGTATGACTGTGCCATGCCAGAATGGTGTTTCAGCATGCCACCTCCTGTGTTGGAAGAGAGGTGGTGCATCTTGTTAAAGTTTATGTGTACTTTAACAGTAAAGATGACTGTAGGTTATGTACCCCCTCCCCCCTGCCCTCCAAAAAAAAGTAGTATTTTGCTGTGAAGACAGTGCACTACCACATGGTCAATATATGTCATAATCATAATTAATACTTGGTTGGAAACGTCACAATATGCAGTACTTGGACTTCTCCCTTGTCTATCACCTGTACTTGACATCATCATTGTGTGATCAGCATATTTCTCATCTATATGCACAGTTGTATTATTGTTAAAACTGAAATAGCATTATTGTCCACAGCCACAGATATGTTGTCCTTGTAAATAGATCCTGAAGTTATTATGTTCTTATGTCATGTCATGATGGCATTTGGTTTAGGCCCCATACCAAAAATATAATATCCAGAGAAACAGTTCAATGACATAACTGTGTAAGGACTACTATTAAAAGAATATTTCCTTCACTGGCTAAATAACATAGTTAAGAATACAATTTCATTATTTTTGAATGTCTCTTTCCCCCTCCCTCATTGCTGGTATCCTTTCGCTTTCATACATTTATTTTATTTGTTTGCTTTTATTTTTATTTTTCTCTCCATTGCTGTTACTTTATATGCATCAACACAGTGACCTGCACTAACTTCACCAGTATGACCTTTCATTCCCCCAACAGGTGATAGCAGCACTACTATCATCAGAGACACCTAGCACATCTGGGTCTCAGTCTTCCCAAGTTGCTTCCATACCTCCTGCTCTACCTGCACCACCTCTGTCAGGTAGCCCTGACCCAGAGGGTGGTACAGTAGTACCTGCCAGTAGCAGTGCACGCGGAGGTGACACTTTTGTCATCTATCAGGAACTGGCAGAGCTTGTGGGGGAGATAATAGACAAGAAGTTGGATGCCTGCATCGAACATATGGAGTCCATGCTCCAGTGACTCATTGAGTCAAGCCCCTGCCCAGAGATGTTTCAGCTTGTCAGGTAGAACCCAAGGTCAATGGCTGTCATGGGGATGAGTAATCTCTCACTGGGTCTAAGTTGTCAGAAACTGCATCACCGAACACCCAGCCCTATCACCTAACATCGTGTTCTCGCCCCTTTTGTTTCTATTCCAACCCTGTATGTTGTACTGTCTTCCTCTCACCATCATATTCCCTCTGTTTGTCTGATATCTCCTTCACCACTGTGATCCTCCTTCATGGTATTAGTCCACACCCCATCAGTCATATCTATCTTCTTTGTAACCTACCCTCCCCCATTACCCACATCTTACTTTCCTGGCTTCCTTCTCCAACTTTCCCTTTTCAGTTAATAAATAAATAAATAAATAAAATGGCATCTGTTCCCCCATAAAATACTCCCACACATACCTCTCAACTTTCCATATATTTCAGTAAGGTACGCATAATGGTCTACAGTTGTTTAGCCTATAAAAAGCAGAGTTGTCTGACAAATCATTGATAATTATCTTCAGTAAATAATTACAACCATTGTTGTAGATCAATATCATTACTGAGCTAAGAATCTGAAAGGTATATGCCTAGCCCACCTTTATCCTGCTCATTCCTCATCTGCTCAGCTTGTGTTATATCCCCTGCTTGCTTCCTTTTCTCATCTATATCCTGTACTCCCATTTCCAAACAATAAAAAGTTAAACAAAAAAATAAATAAATGAAACCACCACACCCATGCTCACAAAAGGTTTATAATCCAAAATCATCTTCCTGTGATCATATTTTGTACAACAGCTGGTAAAGAGCAACATTGATGGTCATCTAAAACCACATGGAAATGATGGTTCCAATCCTATGGCAAAAATGAAGAAAAAATATTAACATATACAAACTATTTTGCTATCAGCTGTGCAAATGAGTTGAGTATAGGTGCACATCACCAAGAAATAAAGAAATACTGTAAAATGAATACTTTCCTTGTAACAGCGTCTATAGCTCAGTGTATTCTTGATGTAGTGAGTCCTTTCTCAGTTTATTCCTATCATTATTGTGTACATTTTGTCAGGAAGCTTGGCACTATCTAACAAAATGTCAGTATAGAGTCATCTAGCATTGTTGATCAAAGAAGTTCCATCCAGCTCATTCCTTATTAGCTCACCATGTTTCCTGCCTCCGTTTGTTTTCTGTTTTTGTGGTTCTACATTGCACAGTAGTTGGCAGAGAGCAACTTCAATTGCCATACATAATCACAGTGAAATGACACTTTTAATCCTGTGACAAAAACAGTAAAACAGTTCTTCAAACACACTAAGATCCTGGCATCAATTGCACAATTGAACTGACCACCAAAGCAAATCACCAAGCAATACTGAAAAAAAAGGTGAAGTCAATGGTTTCACTGTAACAGCTTCCATGGCTTATTGTTTTTATGAAGTGATGAGTACGTTGTCAATACTCTGGGGGGTTGATCACCTGAGGGTTAAAATTGTAGAATAATGGCCATTTTTCAACACTGTTCAAACATTCCCTTGAAATATTTGTTTTCTGCCAACTTCACTAGAAGTTCTTCTGTGGCTTCACTTACTAATGCTCTGGTCTTAAAAACATTAGTCAGGTAGCCTGGGGTCCAGATCCTATGAGATCTATCCTGTATCAGTCTGCAAAACAATCTGTGCCATGTGCTAATCCCTTATAATGCAAATATGAAGCAAGGCAAAAAATGATGTGCATGCAGACGATATACTAGGTGGAGTGATTTAATCATTCAATGCTTGTATATTGCTTTACAATGTGCAGGATTTACTCAACACTGTTCTAACATTCTGCTAAATGCTTCTGTGGCATGCCATGTTAGTGCACTGGTCTAGAGAATATCAGTAAGAAAATCATGGGCTCAATTCCATTCAGGTGTATGCCTTTTTTCTTCCTATCATGGATTTTGTCCTGCTGAAATGTATTTCTTGGAAACCTTTTTTGTTAGTGCTTCAATGGAATGCCATGCTAGTGCACTGGTCTAGAGAATATTAATAAAGTCATGGGTTCAGTTCCATCCAGGTGCATGTCTCCTTTTTTGCTATCATGGGGCGCATTCCCCTGAAGTGTGATTTTCAGAAAACTTTCCTATGA
Source organism: Protopterus annectens (assembly GCF_019279795.1). NCBI lineage: Eukaryota > Metazoa > Chordata > Ceratodontiformes > Protopteridae > Protopterus > Protopterus annectens. Next base: position 1,886,040,433 of record NC_056735.1, read on the forward strand.
ATGATTTCTTGGAATACCATGCTAGTATGATGCACTAGAGAATATAAGTAACAAAGGCATGTGTTAAATTCTTTCCAACTCTATGCCTCTTTTCTTCCTATTATGAAGTTCCATTCCCCTGAAATGCGTTTCTTAGAAGCCATTTGTATGAGTGCTTCCACGGCAGGTGATGCTAGTGCACTGCTCTACAAACTCTCAGTAACAAAGACACAAGGTCATTTCCATTCAGGTGTATGTCCATTTCCTTGCTTCCTCTTTCATATACTCCCATTTCCAACCTGCAAGTTGGTAGCAACATATATAGAAAAAACACAGACATGCCCAAAAAGAGATTATAAAAACAAAATAAAAGATTATAAAAACAAAGAAGTCATCTTTCTGCATTCATATATTGCACAAGAGTTGGTATAAACGTAACATTGATGGCTCTCTATAACCACATTGGAATGGCACTCTACCTCCTATGGCAAAACTGATGTAAAATAAAATATAATGTACTTTTGCACTTCTTTTTACTGTGTCAATGCGCAGGTTAGGGGTTTCAGATCCACTGGGGATTGTTTGTTATTGTTTTACAATGTTCAGTTTGCAGTCGGCACATATGCTACATTTCCCTAATATACATGAATTATGAATGGTGTTACTCCGACTCCTGCAGTGGCTCCCCCTTGCAAGGAAAAGTAGTTTTGTACCTACCATAAATGTAGATGTTCGAGTGTTCACACTGCTGCAGTCATCACACTCGGGTTATCCTGCCGTCAGGCGGTCCCGCAGTCGGCCCGAGTTCCAAAGTCTTGGTCCGGCGTCAGTTGCTGTCGCTTCTTCCCTGACGTCAGTGCGCCAGGGGTATATTAGATGCATCCGATGCCATTTTCTTCAGTTTTTCTTGCCCCAGATGTCAGGTGCCCCCAATAGGTAGGCAAAAAATAATGTTATATAAAAATATACATATAAAAATAAAACATTACCTTCAGTCACAAGCAAATACACCAGAGAGGTTGTATAGGATAGAAAGGTATAGATAAGCCGAGCTAGTTCAGAGCGTAACCTGGATTGCAGCAGTGTGAACACTCAAACATCTACATTTATGGTAGGTACAAAACTGTACTATGTTCATCATGTTACACTGCTGCAGTCATCACACTTGGGTTGAATCCCAAAGCTAAGGATGGGTTGTGGAACTAAACAGGGTTTGGAGAGGCTAGTAGGCCCTGCAGAACTGCAGTGGCAAAGCCAGCTCTGGTTTTAGAGTATAGAGGTAAGTGATAGTGATTGGTGAAGGTGTGCACTGAACTCCAAGTTGCAGCCTCCAAAATATCCTTGGTTGGTACCCCTCTGATGAAGGCTGCTGATGTTGCTGTAGCCCTGGTGGAATGGGGCCTGATGTTACCAGGTACAGATTTCCCATGGTGTGTGTAGCAGAAATGGATACAATATCCTATCCATTTTGAAATGGTCTGTTTTGAGATAGCTTTTCCTTGAGATCCTGCAGCATAGGAAACAAAGAGCTGATCAGATTTTCTGAAAGCCTTAGTTTTATCCAAGTAGTAACGTACTTGCCTGTGAATGTCCAAAGAGTGTAGGAGCCTTTCCCCTTTGGTCTGGAGGTTTGGATAAAAGGTGGACAAATGAATGGTTTGGTTTAGGGTCACACTGGATACCACCTTTGGCATAAAGGAAGGGTTAGTTCGTAAAGAGACTCTGTCTTGATGAAAAATGATGAAAGGCTCCACTGCCATTAGGGCCTGTAGTTCTGAGACTCTTCGTGCTGAAGTTATTGCAAGCAGCAGGGCAGTTTTCCATGATAGGAATTGTAGATCAGCTGTGAAAGCTGGTTCAAAGGATGGAAGTGTAAGCTTTTCCAAAACAAAGTTGAGATCCCAAGTTGGTGTTGGTGCTCTCCGGGGCGGTCTTATGTTCTTAGCCCCTCTGAGGAACTGTCTTAGTAATGGATGTGAAAATATAAGAGGATCCGTGTTGTATTGAGCTGAAATAGCTGAGGCGTGGATCTTAATAGATGAGAAGGAAAGTCCTTTGTGCAACATCTCAGTTAAATATTGAATAATTTGAGGAATATTTGGGACAAGGGAATTTTGGCCTTTAGCCTGGTTCCAGGCACAGAATCTTTTCCATTTGTCTGAATAAACTTTCCTGGTGCTGGGCCTCCTGGCCTCCAGAATGATGTCCATCACAGCTTTAGAGAGAAGTGTTGACTGGCTGTTTAGGCAATTTGCCATGCAGCCAGATTTAAAGTCTTGAGCTGGCTGTGTAGAATCTGATTGTTTTGCTGAGTGAGCAGGTGAGGAATTGTAGGTAAAATTCATGGTGGGCCTTGAGCCATGTTCCTTAGTATTGGATACCAGTGTTGGCGTGGCCAGTCTGGAGCAATGAGTATCATTTGTGGCCTCTCTAATCTGGCTTTCAGCAGTACCTTTCCCAGAAGAGGCAGTGGAGGAAAGGCATATACTGTCAATGTTTTCCAACTGAATGAGAGGGCGTCCACTTTCCAAGCTAGTGTGTGGTATGTCCTTGTGCAGAATTTCCGTAGTTGGTAGTTTTGGGGGGAAGCAAACAGATGTATGTCTGGACTCCCCCATGTTTGAGTTATCATTGCGAATATTTGTGGATCTAGTTTCCACTCGTGAGGATCTGTGATGTTTCTGCTTAGATCGTCTGCCAGTGTGTTTTTCTTTCCTGGCAGGAATTGTGCTTGTAGTTGAACTTGGTAGGTCAGTGCTGTGTTCCACAAGGTCATTGCTTGTCTGCATAGGGGGTAGGAGTGTGTGCCCCCTTGCTTGTTTATGTACCACATCACTGTGGTGTTGTCCGTCTTTATTAGGAGTTGTCCTGGATGTAGGAGGTCCTTGAAAGCTGTTAGGGCATTTTGTACAGCTAGCATCTCTTTTTGATTGATATGTAGATGCTTTTGGTTTTCAGACCATTTGCCCTGGATACACTGTCCTGCCATGTGCGCTCTCCAGGCATTATCCGATGCATCTGTTGTTATAGTTTGCCTGGCTGTGGGTAAGGTAAAAGGCTGACCCTTGTTGAGGTGACATGCCTGAGCCCACCATAGAAACTCCTGTTGAAGGCAGGGAATGAGTGGAGTTATTGTTTCCAAGCTGTGGCTGTGTTGAGACCATACGCTTTTCAGATACCATTGTAATTTCCTCGTATGCAGTTTTGCAAATGGTATTAGTAGTATGCAAGATGCCATGAATCCCAAGGCCTGCAGAATTTTTCTTGCAGGGAGTTGGGTCTTTGTTGCCATCATTTTGAAGTATAGAGTCAGTTGTCCTTGCTTGTCTGGCGTGAGATAAGCCATCTGGGCCATTGTATTTAAGCTGGCACCCAGGAATATTATGTCTTGTGAGGGCACTAGTTTTGACTTCTTTTCGTTTACTGTGTACCCTAGGCAACTTAGTAGGTTTTTGACAAACGTCAGATGCTTTAATAGAATGTCCTTGCTTTCTGCTTGAATAAGGCAGTCAACCAGGTATGGATATATTTGAATCCCTCTTTGTCTGCAGTATGCAATTACTGGTGCCAGGCATTTTGTGAAGACCCTGGGTGCAGTAGATAAGCCAAAGGGCAGTGCAGAGAATTGGTAATGGGTTGAACCTGCAATAAATTGGGGGTATCTTCTGCAATTATGTCTGATAGGGACATGCAGGTATGCCTCCTTGAGGTCCAACATTACTAGCCAAGCCTTCTTGCCCAGCATGGGAAGAAGTTGCTGTAGTGTTAGCATCTTGAATTTGGGTACTTCCAGGTATGTGTTTAGAATTGAGAGGTCCAGAATGGGTCTCCAGGCTTTGTCCTTTCGGGGAACTAGAAACAGTCTTGAGTAAAATCCTTGTCCTTGCTCCTGTGTAGGAACCTGTTGAACGGCTCTCATGTCCATGAGAGCTGAAATTTGCTTTTGAGCCTCAGCCCATTGATTTGGTGGCAGGTTTGGCATTCCTTTTATCCTTGGCAAAGTGTGAAAGTGGAATCTGTATCCTTGAGATACAATATTTAGGACCCATTTGTCTTTTGTGATGATGTGCCAATTGTCTGCAAAAAGTGCTAGTTTTCCCCCCAAGGGAGCTGCCAAGAGGGTTTTGCTTGGTAGTCTGAGGGGTAAGTCATTGTGTTTGTCTTCTGGTAGTTTGAGACCTGTCTTCTCTACTTTTACGGGTTGTGGCACTCCATTGTCGAGGCTGGTAAGAGCCTTGTGGCTGGCCTCTGCCTCCTGGGGCGTCTGTATCTGCCCCTCTGTGGTCTGGCAGAAGCTGTAAAGGACCAGTTTTTGGTTGGCCAATTTCTGCTGAAACGAGGTGGTTGAACCTGTAAAAAATCCTTGACCGTCTGCATAGATTTTGCCTTATCCTCTATTTTCTTTAAAACTTCTTCTGCCTTTACACCAAATAAAACATCCTGCTGTAAAGGTGCATCCAATAATTTTGCTTTAACATGATCAGGTAAAGTTTGTTCCTTTAACCAAGCATGCCTACGTATGACAGACCCTGTCACTGCTGCTCTACAAGAAGCTTCCAATGAATCAAATCCTCATTGCAAAGTATGTTTTCCCACTTGTTCAGCTGAATGCAACAAATCTTGCATTTCCTTGTAATCTGGCTGGTCTGTATGTGCGAGCATTTTTTGTTTTAATTGAGACATCAGATATTGTTGATATTTCAGCATGTGGAACTGACAATTTAAGGCCCTCATAGCTAGAGTAGCTGAGGTATATACTTTCTTTCCCCATCTGTCTAGTGCTCTAGAATCCCTTTCAGAGGGCACAGGATTTTTAGCAATAGAGGCCTTAACCCCTTTGGGACCCTGGGAAATGGTTTCTGGGTCAGCAACAGGGCTTTTATACAGGAATTTGTGTGAGTCAGGGACTCTGTAGTATCTGTCTGGTTTGGCTGATGCAGGAGATAGTGAATCTGGGTTAAGGCTAGATTCTGAATAAACATCATCCACAATGTCTAACACAGGTGGAATAGCAAGTGGTCTGTGCTGGGGTAGTAAAAGGAACTCTCGGAGCCTTTTCTTAGAATCAGAGTAATCCTTGCCTTCCCAGTGGAAATGTTCTCTCATAGTGTGTAAGGTTTCGCCAAAAGAGTAGTCTTCTGGGGGAGATGCAGAAGGGATAGACTCTTCAGCATCAGAATCTTCATAAAGGGGAAAGGAATATTCTTGTTCCTCAGAAGAGTCTGAGGAAATTAAAACCTGGTCAGAGGAAGCGTAGCCCTCCTCCTGCCTTGGCCTTTTATCAGGAGGGGGATGGAAACCCCTGATTAGGGTAATTAAGTCTTCAGCCATCTTAAGCATCTGTTTCTTAGGCATGGGGCCTTGTACAGGAGACTGATGTACAGTCTTCTTTGTTTTTAAAGGAGTTTTCAGTTTTGCATAGGATTTAATAGTGAGTGTAGTCGGTCTGAAGACACCTTCTTCAACTGAAGGCGTTTCAACTGCACTGGAATCTCCTTCAGGTATGGAGTCGGAAGGGCCTAAAGGTAAAGGTTGTTGAGGCCTAGCAATCTCCGCTTGTGAATCGGATGTCGCCTGGGGTTCTAAATCAGCAGTCATCAGGGGCTGCGTAGGCACCTCACTGAAAACCGGAGAACTGGCGACTGGCCTAGCAGAGGCCTCGGAGTCCGGTTTGGATAGCAGAGGCCTCGGAGTCTGATTTGGATTTCAGCTGCCTGTCCTTATCTTTGTGTTTTTTATGCATTCTGGTCGTCAGTTGCTCTGACGGCATGGTATAATTAAATTTCCTACCAAAATAATGTCGGGCGAAATCAAACCGACGTTTAATAGTTCGTTTATTAAACCTAGCACAAAACCGACAACCTGTGATATCGTGGTCTGGGCCTAGGCAAGGAATACATTAAGAATGAAAGTCCATATGAGGTATTTGCTTCCCACAAGAAATGCAATTGTTAACATCGGACTGAGGCAAGAAAAGGTTCCCCAATGGGGTACTTAGCTTTATGAAGACTTCGGTCTGAAATTTGATTTGAAAATCTCAGGAGTCAGCCGACCGGCACTTGCGAACTGCTTCTGCTTCGGGCACCGCACGGCAAAAAAGACTGAAGAAAATGGCGTTGGATGTATCTTATATACCCCTGGCACACTGACGTCAGGGAAGAAGCGACAGCAACCGACGCCGGACCAAGACTTTGGAACTCGGGCCGACTGCAAGACTGCCTGATGGCAGGATAACCCAAGTGTGATGACTGCAGCAGTGTAACATGATGAACATCTGTGAATATACTGGCATGTGGACTGCACTGATAGATGGACTACCCAGATGATATTATGTTTTCCTTATTTAATGACAGTAACATTAAAGGCTTACTGCTCACAAGCTGAAGTTGTCAGGGCTGTAAGAGCTGGTATACCATGTTACTTTATTGTACACCACCTCTCCTGTGCAGATTTCACATTATTCTGCATTCATATATTGTCATACCACCTTCTCCACTCTACTTTTCTGACAATGCTTTGTTGTGTACCTCTCTTTGCACTTTTATGTCAATGTCTATGGATTCTTTTGCTAAAGTAGAACCGCTACTCCACACTAAGCCATCAGTGTTATTTTCCCTTTCATTCTATATTTGTCTGTATGTATATATCTATATCTATCTCTACTGTAGCTATCTCTCCCTATATATATATATATATATATATATATATATATATATATATATATATATATATATATCTACATACACACACACACACATATATGCATATATGTGTGTGTGTGTGTGTGTATATATATATATATATATATATATATATATATATATATATATACATACATAAAGATAGATATTGCTATGAATTACATTAACATTGTAGACTTATGCGAGTACACTCATGATGGCAAGTAGCAGTGCTCATGCACCATAAATGTTTACCTCTGCTGCTTGCTCTTAACTCTGTTTTGGTTGAAAATTAAGATTATATAGCATGGAGCTGTGCTGCAGCCTTGATGAGGTTCATCGTTAATCACATTGGCCTAGCCATATGCATGTATGATAATAAGAAGTTATGTACCTACCATAACGTTTCATGTTAGTTGTCTTCTTCTCGCCTTCTTTCTTGCTGGTTGGGTTCAGAGCCGACCTTCGGCTCCGACTCGGCCATTTTCTAAAGCTCGAGAGCTACTTACTGGCTCGAGGCCTCCCTATATCCCACAATGCCTGGTGCAAGACCTCCAGATCTCGTTTGGAAGACCTAGCACCATAATAATACAAGAGGACAACTGTCCCAATAGCAAGACTTCAGCTACAGGGCTGAAGAAAAAGGTAGAGGACATAAATCGGTAAAGACTCAGCCAGTGACAAGACTCGCAGGAGGACTCTTCTCGGTCCATCTAGGCTAGGGGGATGGAGGGTGGGACGCAAGAAAGAAGGCGAGAAGAAGACAACTAACATGGAATGTTATGGTAGGTACATAACTTCTTAATGTTAAGTTGTCTCTCTCGCCTTCATTCTTGCTGGTTGGGACAGCGTCCCTAGCACCTTAGTCCTGGGTGGCTCATCGGAACAGACTCTTGAGCACAGTGGAACCAAAATCAGCTCTGCTCCTAGAGGCCAGATCCAATTTATAATGTGAAATGAAGGCATGAGGGGTGGTCCATGTGGCGACCGCACAAATGGCTTCCATAGGTAGTCTTGACTGAAAAGCTATCGACGTAGCTAAAGCCCTAGTAGAGTGGCCTTTAGGTTTAGCAGGGAGTTATTTATTCCTCAACTGATAAACAAGGGTAATAATAGAGGACAACCACCTGGATAAGGTTATTTTAGACACTGGTTGACCCTGCTTACCCTCTGCATAGGACAGGAAGAGTTGGTCTGATTTCCTTATTTGCTCAGTCCTATGCAAATAGAAATGTAATTGCCTATGAATGTCCAACTGGTGTAATTTGTGTTCAGCTTTGTTGGAATAATTTGGAAAAAAGACTGGCAGATCGATGGACTGATTCAAATTATTTTTGGAGGGGACCTTAAGAAGGAACGAAGGATTAGTCCTGAGTGAAACTCTATCCTTATGGAAAACTAGGTAAGGAGGACGAACACAAAGGGCTTGAATTTCAGAAACTCTCCTAGCTGAAGTAATGACCCAGTCTCACATAGTACCATCACAACCTCAAATCATACACATAAACACACAAAGACATACTCGGCGGCTCTGATCAAAAATCTACCAAAACAGCAGAGGCCACCAAAGCAGACACCCAAACAACCACCACCTCAGAACACAACACCTGCAACACATAGACCTCACAGTCAGAGTGTCAAACAGTCACAGCCCTTAAGGCCAAACACAATGCCAGACACACTAGTCATTGGTGACTCCATAGTCAGACACACTGACGTCCCGCTCACCAGACTGAGTAAGGAGAAGGTCACAGTAAGCTGCCTGTCGGGCGCTAGAATCCGCCACATAACGCAAGCACTCAGGTCTCTCAACAGCAGGTACAAATACGACTCAGTCATTGTCCACGCTGGTGTAAACGACCTGAGACGTACCTCCTTGGACTACATGAAAAGAGACATTGAGGAGCTCTCTGATTATGTAGCCCAGGCAGGTATGACCCTGACCTTGAGCAGTATCCTACCTTCACCAAGAATGATGCCACAATACAGAGATAAGATGATCAGCTTTAACAATTGGCTTAAACTCTGGTGTCATTCAAAGGGGATCCAATGTCTGTCTGCCTGGGATGACATGCTGGACAAGCCACGCTGCTTCGCAAGGGACGGCTTGCACCTGTCACCCCTGGGATTCCGGATATTGGCAGAGGCTCTTGCCACCCCCATAGTGCCTTTTTTAGGCAAGGCTCAAATTCTAAACCTACCACCCTAGAACACAAAAAAGGAAAAAACTAAGGGTAATGCTGCTCAATGCCAGAAGTCTAAATCTCAAAATGCACGCACTCGAGGCCCTTCTCAGTATGGAGAACATCGATGTCTGTGCAGTGACAGAAACCTGGTTCAAGGCTCCTGAGAGCACCCCAGCACTATCAGGTTTTACCTCTTATCATGTGTTCCGGCCCCAAAATCCGGACAATACCAAGAAAGGAGGGGGGGTATCCATATTCATCAAGGACACCCACACCTCAAGACTGGTGGCAACGCACGATGCATCGGAGACCATCCAGGTGCAATTAACCATAGGCAAGACTGCTCTGCAAATTGTAGCATGTTACAGGCCACCCTCACAAACTCAGGAACCTCACATGGCCTTCCTGAAAACACTAGAGGGGATAAATGTATCACCAAACACCATCATACTAGGTGACTTCAATTACCCTAATATAGACTGGGAACACTACTCAAGCCCAAACACCCTAGCCCAAAAGTTCCTGGAATTCATAAACTCAAATGCCATGGAACAACTAGTTACCATCCCACAAGAGGAGAAAACATACTTGATCTCATCATCACGAACACGGGAGCACAATGTTCAACACGAAGTATACCCCTCACTGGTGAGATCAGATCACAAACTAATCTCGCTGGAGGTCCTCATCCCACCCCACCTGAAATAAAAAGACCACAGTAAAGAACTTCTCAGCCGACTTCACACTTCTAAAGACTAGTGTGGTCTCCTTTAAGGCCCCGAGCGGAGGAAAACAGTACTCAAGCCGCTGAATCACTTACAAATGCCTTCTACCAGCACCTGCAGGACTGCATGGATAAGGCAATCCCAAGCAAAACAAAGACTCTTTGTACCAAAGGCAAGCGTCCAGTCTGGTGGACCCCAGCCATAAACAAACTCTACAACAAAGGAGGAAGCTACTACAAGATAGAGCAAAATCCTTAAAAGGTAAGACACCCTTGATCACTATAAGTAAAAACTAAGAGCTCTCATAAAATCATCCAAAGCAAATTTTGAGAGAAAAATAGCTAAAGACTCAAAAGACAATCATAAGGCCTTCTTTAGCTATGTTAGAAACCTGGGAGGAAACTCCCAGATATGCTCAGAACTAGTTCAAAATGATGTGAAGATTACTGATCCTACAGACATTGCCAACATACTGGCTGACAGGTTCAGTGCAAACTTCTCCCCCCCCCAAAAGGAGAGATATCTATACCAAGCGATTGCAGCCCAAACATCTCCAACGCCCAAGTGAGAACTGCTCTCTCCAAAGCAAAAACACAGCATCCATGGGACCTGATGGTGTCCCCGGCTGTGTGCTCCACGAACTCAACGAGGAATTAAACCCACAGCTAGGACAGCTGTTTAATCATAGTCTTACCTCTGGATATGTACCCAGGGAGTGGCGCACTGCAACTGTGGTCCCACTTCACAAAGGCGGTGCCTCCACCGACCCTGGAAATTACCGGCCCATTAGCTTGACAAGCCTTATCTGCAAAGCCATGGAGAGGATCATAATGGACCTCATAAATAAAGACATAGGGAATTTGCAGACTTTGGATCCATCCCAGTTTGGCTTTGTCAAAGGCAGATCATGACTTCTAAACTTGGTTGACTTTTTCGAAACAGTCACCAAAGCCATTGATGAGGGAAAGGCAGTCCATACAGCCTACCTCGATCTGGCGGAGGCCTTTGATACAATACCCCACTCGGGTATCATTGAAAAACTCATCAGCTTAAATGTTAACCCATACATCACAAGATGGGTTGCAAACTGGCTGAGTGACAGAACCCACAGGGTCAGAGTTGCTGGCGCCATGTCAGACTCAAAGCCTGTCACAAGTGGTGTACCGCAGGGCTCAGTCCTGGGCCCACTCTTGTTTGGCATCTACTTTTCCGAAGTACAAGCAAACACAGGAGGGTTATGGCTGAGAAAGTTTGCAGATGACTGCAAACTGGGCGCCATAGTAGAAAACACATCTGACACAGATATCCTTCAGAAGGGTCTCACAGAAACGGATAACTGGTGCCAGAGCCATGGCCTAAAGTTAAATGCCAAAAAATGCATAGTCATACCCTTCGGGAAAAACAAGGTTACCTTTAGCTACCAAATAGGTGGCAATCCACTGAGCACAGAAGAAGTTATCAGGGACCTGGGGACCCAGGTTGATAGAAGTCTGTCATTCGACACCCATGTAGCTAAAGTAGTTAGGAAGACCTTCTACATTGCCCACCTTATCATGAAGGGATTCTCATCTAGATCAAGGGAGGTCATAGTCTCCCTATACTCATCACTCATCAGACCAATGATTGAGTACAATGCCCCATTCGGAATGTATCTGACCCGACACTTGCAGCAGCTGGAGAGGCCACAAAAGTTCCTCACCAAAAGGATAAAGGGTCTCAAACATCTGTCCTATGCTGCCCGACTGAAAGAACTCCAGCTCTATTCAGTCGCCACGCTTGCTCAGAGGTGACCTTTGCCTAACATACAAGGCCATGTCAAACCCAGATTTGATGAATATGCTTCACCTCAAAAATCTAGATCCGTCAGAGCCACAAGGCGGAGACTTAAACCTCGACACAGCTATTAATAGGACGTGCTGGAGGGATAGATTCATCACCCAAAGACTCCCTATGCTGTGGAATAAAATCCCGGTATATGTGAGGCAGAGCACCTCGCTGGCCTTGTTCAAGAGAAATCTTGACCAATGGATGGGAGATCGCAGATATACCCCAGGGATTACCTCAGTGTCACTGCTCGACAGAGGCACAGCAAAATAATGGGTATAGTTCCCCATACTAAAGGGGTGGCGTAAGCCACAAAACTATGGGCTAGGCTTGTAAATGCCCTCGGGCAGATAGCCTAGTATGAACCTATGAACCTATGAACCTATGAACCTATAAAAAAAGGGTTTTCCAAGTAAGCAATTTCAAGGAACAGGAAGCTGCTGGTTCAAAGGGAGACAGTATCAAGGAAGCTATGATCAAATTTAAGTCCCACGGAGGCGGGGGATCTCTCACTGGAGGCCTGAGCAAGATTGTTCCTTTCAGAAAGGCTTTGCAAAGCTTATGGGACATGATGCTGGTTTCTGACAGGCCCGTATGGAAATTAGAGATTGCTGCTAATTGAACTCTAATGGTGGCCGAAGAGGAGCCTGTTTGAAAAAGTTCTGCTAAAAAGTCTAGAACAATATGGACAAGGGGCCGTGAAGGGATCTATATTTCTAGCCTCTGCCCAGAAAGAGAAACGTTTCCACTTACTAGCATGAGGCTTCCTGGTTGTAGGTTTGTGCGAAGAAAGGGTAATCTCACACACTGAATTGGAAATACTGGGAAGCCTGGCTAAGGTTGGAAGTGGAGCAACCAAGCAGTGAGGTTGAGAAACTGAAGAGATGTATGCAGCCTGCCCGACTGATGGATCAGGAGGTCCGGAACTGGGTCCAGATTCCAAGGCTGCTCTAGAAGGTGATGATGCAGGAAAGAGAACCAGATTTGTCGAGGCCAGTAGGGGACAATGAGGATCATCCTGCAACCCAGCACGGTAGCTTTCTGAATTAGTTTGGGAATTAGTGGAAAGGGTGGGAATGCATACAGTAGTCCCTGAGGCCAATCGTGAACTACAGCGTCTCTCGGGGAGTGTCCGGGAAGAGGGAAGAGAGTGAAGAAACTGTCGCACTTGCTGTTGAGAGGAGTTGCGAAAAGGTCGCAGCAAGGCTGACCCCATTTGCGGAAGATTTTGTCCGCTACTGTCCGGTTGAGAGACCACTCGTGAGGCATGAGAATAGCTCTGCTTAGCCTGTCCGCTATGATGTTGGACTTCCCAGGGATGTGCGTTGCTGTCAGAAACCATTGCGAGGAGATCGCCCACTGCCATAGTCTGAGTGCTTCTCAACATAAGGGATATGACTTGGTTCCACCCTGCTTGTCGATGTACTACACTACAGACATATTGTCTGTCTGAATTGCAATGGTCCCAGTGGGTAGAGAGCTCTGAAGAGCTTGCAACGCTAAAAGCACCACCCTAATCTCCAAGACATTTATGTGCAAGTGGTACTCGTGGGGTTGCCAGGTGCCCTGGACAGTCCTACCCTGAAAATGCCCCCCCCCATCCGATCAGGGAGGCATCTGTGGTCACAGTGGCAACTGGAGGAGGAAGGACAAATGGACTACCCTGGGGTACTGATTGAGAGACTATCCACCAAGTCAATTGGTCTTTGCATGACTGTGTGATTATTATTTTGTGAGACAAAGGAAGTTGTTGAAAGGACCATTGGGTGAAAAGCATCCACTGGAGAATCCTCATGTGAAAACAAGCCAGGGTAATTAATAAGATCGCTGCTGCCATGAGACCCAAGGTTTTTAGGACGAATCTGGCCTGAATCTTTCTGCATCCTAATAATACCTGTACATGTCGACGAATGTCTGCCACTCTGTCTACTGGAAGTCTTGTGGACAGATCGTTCGTATTTAATCTTGCGCCTATAAAGGTTAAAGACTGACAAGGCGACAATGCAGACTTTTCGAAATTTATTGAGATACCTAGGTTGGAGCATGTTTGGATGGTATAATCCCTGGCTCTCAGCAATTGATGTCTGGTGGTAGCAGTAAGGAGCCAGTCGTCTAGATATGGAAACACCTGCAATCCTTGCCGTCTCAGGTGAGCGGTAACCACTGCCATGCATTTGGTGAACACCCTGGGGGCTGTGGTGAGACCAAAGGGCAGGGCTCTGAACTGGTAATGACTGGCTCCCAGCCGGAAGGGGAGAAACCTTCCGGAACACCTGTCCATTTTGATGTGGTAGTACGCATCCTGAAGATCTATGGAGCACATCCAATTGTCCTGACCCAAAATGGGTAGAATGGACTGAAGCATGACCATCTGGAACTTTGTTCTTTTGAACAGACTTGTTTAGTCTGCTGAGATCCAAAATGGGTCTCCAGTCCCCTGTCTTTTTTGGTACCAAAAAGAACTTTGATTAAATTCCAAATCCTTGCTGATCTGCTGGGACTTGCTGGATGGCCCGTTTTTTTAGCAGTCTTGAAATTTCTTGTACTGCTTGTTCCCTTAGACTGGGTGGAACATCTGGGAAGGGGTTGTTTGATCTTAAGGGTGTGTGGACAAACGGGATTTTGTAACCTCCGGATATGATAGACTGTACCCATCTGTCTCGAGTGATGAGACGCCAGGCTTCTGGGTACAGAGACAACCTTCCGCCGACTGCCTCCGAAAGCGGACCACTGGGCAGCCCCTCAGGGGTGCTGGAAGGGCTTGTCAGAGAAAGATTCTCTGCTGCCCTGATTCTGCGGACCCCCTCTGCCCCGCAGGCGGCGTCTATTGTTGTTCCCTCCTCTGCCTCTGGAGCGAAACTCACCATGTGTGTCAGGCACGGCTCCCTGGGGTTTCCATAACCACATCTTTCCACTCTTCTGACCCTTAGGGTATGGTCTAGAGGGAGTGGAAAAATGGACTCCCACGGCAGAGAGAGTCTTGCCTTCCTGCTCACACCTGGTAAGTGTATCTTTCACCTGAGGTCCAAATAGAGCCGAACCATCAAAGGGGGTGTTGGTGAAAGACACCTTGAAGGGATCAGCGAAAGTACATAACCGCATCCAGGCATGTCTTCTCAAAGCCACGCCTGTGCCTGCAGCTCTACTCGCTCCATCAGCCGCATACGAAATGGAGGAGTTAACGATAAAATTAAGTCACCAGCTGGGAGTTTATCTTTTCTTGAGCCCCCGCAGCTGATGGATCATGCAGGGTATCTCCTAGCTCCTTGAGGAGATCCCTCTGAAGACGGGTGAAGTGGCACAAATAATTCAGCGACCACATGGAGAAGGTCGCTGAGGAAAACATCCGCTTCCGGTATCTATCCATCGTCCTAGACTCTTTATTAGGGAGATGGACAGGTACAGAAGTGTCAGCCAACTCCGTTTTCGTGGCAGCTGCTACCACCATGGCATCAACGGGGACACCCTTTGTCAAAAACTGTTTATCTTGAGGGGCCATAATAAACTTAGTGGGCCTGTGGGGGGTTGGTTCCAGTGTGTCCAGAGCTGACCACGCCTTTCGAGCCACCACTTCCATTAATGGATCGAAAGGCGGAGACACCCAGGAGGTGGAGGGGCGAGAACCAAACGCATCCAAGTATACGACTCGTCCTCAGAAGGGTTAAGGGCAGACCATTTCCCTCTCTGCTTAAGGATCTCAAGGATGTCTGAGAAAGAGACATCTTCAGAGGGGGATCTTGGGGACCCTTCCGAATCCTCCAAGTCAGTATCTGATGTGACAGACTCTGGGGAATCAACATGTTTCCTCTTACATTTCCTCTTTCGAGGGGGCTCCTCTGAAATCTCAGGGGAGGCCTCGGAAAAGGAAGATACACCCAGTGGGGTGACCTGGAGCATTTGATCCCCTCGCTTAGGGTCTAGAGGAGGGGCAGAGACCAAAGCAGGCACCTTGGGGGAAGGAGCTGAAGGGGCTGATTGAGGTGCAGACTCAGAAGTCAGCACACTCCTCATGACCTGGAAGGTGCTCCTGTCCGGCAGAGAAGAGGGCCCCCGCTCTGAAGAGACAGGAATCCTCTCCGGCACTGAAAGGGGCGGCTCTGAGGCCGATGTAGGAGCCGAGCTTACCTGCGCTGAGGCTCCAAGAGGGAAACTGGGGTCAGACAAGGGTCCAATGCCACTCGCCCCCTCGGAGCCGACGAGGTAGTCTCGGCGCCCAGATCCCTCCAAGGACGGCACCATTGAAGAAATCGGAGCCGACGAAGGAACCAAAAGGGGAAGTATCGGCGCCGACATTTCCAGGATCCGAGCCCCAACAAGCTCCGGCTCCGAACTGACAGGAGGAGTCGGAGGAGGAACTACTTCAGAGACAGGAACAGCCACAGCCTGAGGAGACCTAGTTAACATTTGTGCCAGGGCCTGCGATTTGAGGAGTCTACTAACCACTCTCCTCGAGTCATGATCGGATAGCCTTGAGGACCGAGAAGAGTGGGACCGATGGCTCCTTTCAGACTGTAGCAAAGGCGATCCCAGAGCCGAGCGAAATGACTCAAGGGATGACGACCACGATCGCTTATGGCTCCCTGATGGCTCCGACATTGATGGAGAGAGATTGAGATACTTCGGCTCCGGCCGGAACTGAAATTGAAGCAGACGCTCCACCTGGCGACGGCTCCATACTGGGAGCCGACGGCTTGATGGGCTTAGGGGTTTTTGCTGGCTGAGACTTCACCGGAGACCCCTCGGGTTTTAGTAACCCCCTGAGAATTAACTTGTTCCTACGCTACTGCAGGACTCTCGGACTAAAGGCATGACATACCGAGCAAGAGTCCTGCAGGTGTAGGGCACCCAAACAATAAACACAAAAAGTGTGACCGTCTGTCAGAGACATTTTCTGACAGCACGAGTCACACTTCTTGAACCCTGATACCTTGGTATCCTTTGACATGTTAAGAAAAAAGGAATACCGATGGATAAATGTTAGACTAGTGCAAAAACCCACACACTCATACACACACACTAGTCCCACTCCTTCACACAAAAAATTTAAAGGAAACAATACTAACAAAACTAAGAAACTATGAGTTAGACTACAAAGGCTAAACACTACTTCCTACTGGAACAATTTAAAAGGGAAGGGGATAGCCTCTAACTAAAACGACCTACTTAGGGAGATAGGGGGGGGGGGGAAACTCCCTAAGTAAAAACGAGTTTCCTAAGAGTAGAAAAACACAGGGAAAACTAAGACTAATCTACAGTACTACTCTGATTTAACAACAAAAACTTGAAAAATATACACTAGAAGTTTAACTACTAATATTACAAAAGATGAATACGACCTGAGCCAGTAAAGCGCAACCTCGTAGCTGAAGTGGCAAATGAGATTTGGGGATCTGGCGCCAGGCATTGTGAGATATAGGGAGGCCTCGAGCCAGTAAGTAGCTCTCGAGCTTTAGAAAATGGCCGAGTTGGAGCCGAAGGTCGGCTCCGAACCCAACCAGCAAGAATAAAGGCGAGAGAGACAATTTAAAATGCATTGTTGCTCACTTCAGAGACAATATAAATAGTGCCAGCTTGGCTATGAAAATGGACACAGAGTTTTGAATCCCTGGTAAGTACTTTTCCTTCAATTCCATATTGCCTCATAATATTCCATAAACTCATTTAACTTACATAATCAAAAGCTTTACTTATATCTCCTACATTTAATTATGCCTCTAATACAAATACAATATATTATCCACAATTACTTTTATGAGAACTAATAAATGTTAATTCCCTCTACCCTTTATGCCATAAACACTTGCTGTTACCACTTACTGTATAACCTTTTCAAATCTCATCTGTGCTATTGTCATAAAAATTTTATAATCAGCATTATACAACATAACTGGTCACCATTTTTAATAACATTGCTTTTTCACTTTAATTCCACAAAACGATTATACCATCACATATCATTTCAGGGAAAACTTCATCTAACCATTCATGTATTACTTCAATAGAAACCCCTTTCCCATACCTTAAGTGTTTTTTACATACTGTACACTATACTATACTTACCTGACCCCAGTACTTCCCTGACTATCTTATGAACTTGACTGAAATCTTCAACTGTTATCTTTTTTCTATAAACTTTCCTTTATTTGTAAAAACTTTTCATTTCTGTTATATTTCCCCATACTCTACATTATCTGCATAAATATTTTACAGCATATTGTTTCACTATTTGCATAATCTCTCATTGCTTATACTTTATTTCTCTTTTATTATTCCTTATTTCTCTCACCATACTATTATTAACCCTACCATTTTTGCTTGATATGGTGCCATCTTTTATTTGTTAAATAATACTTATGTTTATATAATTAATGTCTAGTTCTCTTTTTACAACTTTCATATATTTCCTTTTCTTGATCAAAATATTCCCTATTATCATCCACTAAATTAACATCTATATTACTGGATTGAATGTTTAGGTTAGCGAATACCTAAACATCGAACTGGTAATATCGAAAAATTAAAACAGCAAACAGCCAATTTAATATAGGGAATGAATTACCTCGGCCTCAAAAAAAAAAAAAAAATTTAAACCAAAATGAAGTGGGGTGCTTTGCCCAACACACCCCCCGATGTGGGAGGCTGTTCCCCCACACACCCCCAAACTAAATATACCAATCCGAGATTGCTCTACAGTGAGGAAAGGGGCAAAATCCACATTACGGCCAAGGCAATTCTTTCCCTGCTTTAAATCGCCTGTTCACGTTTTTTTTGCTTTTGCTATTACCAGATCGACGTTTAGGTATTTGTTAACCTAAACATTTGATCAGGTAATAGGAATCCTCTAAATTATATATCATTTTTATATAGCTTTTGACTCCTTTTCTTTTGAGGTTGAGAAACTGAAGAGATGTATGCAGCCTGCCCGACTGATGGATCAGGAGGTCCGGAACTGGGTCCAGATTCCAAGGCTGCTCTAGAAGGTGACGATGCAGGAAAGAGAACCAGATTTGTCGAGGCCAGTAGGGGACAATGAGGATCATCCTGCAACCCAGCATGGTAGCTTTCTGAATTAGTTTGGGAATTAGTGGAAAGGGTGGGAATGCATACAGTAGTCCCTGAGGCCAATCGTGAACTACAGCGTCTCTGGGGGAGTGTCCGGGAAGAGGGAAGAGAGTGAAGAAACTGTCGCACTTGCTGTTGAGAGGAGTTGAAAAGGTCACAGCAAGGCTGACCCCATTTGCGGAAGATTTTGTCCGCTACTGTCTGGTTGAGAGACCACTCGTGAGGCATGAGAATAGCTCTGCTTAGCCTGTCCGCTATGATGTTGGACTTCCCAGGGATGTGCGTTGCTGTCAGAAACCGTTGCGAGGAGATCGCCCAATGCCATAGTCTGAGTGCTTCTCAACATAAAGGATATGACATGGTTCCACCCTGCTTGTTGATGTACCACACTACAGACATATTGTCTGTCTGAATTGCAATGGTCCCAGTGGGTAGAGAGCTCTGAAGAGCTTGCAACGCTAAAAGCACCACCCTAATCTCCAAGACGTTTATGTGCAAGTGGTACTGGTGTGGGGTTGCCAGGTGCCCTGGACAGTCCTACCCTGAAAATGCCCCCCGCCCCCACCCGATCAGGGAGGCATCTGTGGTCACAGTGGCAACTGGAGGAGGAAAGACAAATGGACTACCCTGGGGTACTGATTGAGAGACTATCCACCAAGTCAATTGGTCTTTGCATGACTGTGTGATTATTATTTTGTGAGACAAAGGAAGTTGTTGAAAGGACCATTGGGTGAAAAGCATCCACTGGAGAATCCTCATGTGAAAACAAGCCAGGGTAATTAATAAGATCGCTGCTGCCATGAGACCCAAGGTTTTTAGGATGAATCTGGCCTGAATCTTTCTGCATCCTAATAATACCTGTACATGTCGACGAATGTCTGCCACTCTGTCTACTGGAAGTCTTGCGGACAGATCATTCGTATTTAATCTTGCGCCTATAAAGGTTAAAGACTGACAAGGTGACAATGCAGACTTTTCGAAATTTATTGAGATACCTAGGTTGGAGCATGTTTGGATGGTATAATCCCTGGCTCTCAGCAATTGATGTCTGGTGGTAGCAGTAAGGAGCCAGTCGTCTAGATATGGAAACACCTGCAATCCTTGCCGTCTCAGGTGAGCGGTAACCACTGCCATGCATTTGGTGAACACCCTGGGGGTTGTGGTGAGACCAAAGGGCAGGGCTCTGAACTGGTAATGACTGGCTCCCAGCCGGAAGGGGAGAAACCTTCCGGAACACCTGTCCATTTTGATGTGGTAGTACGCATCCTGAAGATCTATGGAGCACATCCAATTGTCCTGACCCAAAATGGGTAGAATGGACTGAAGCATGACCATCTGGAACTTTGTTCTTTTGAACAGACTTGTTTAGTCTGCTGAGATCCAAAATGGGTCTCCAGTCCCCTGTCTTTTTTGGTACCAAAAAGAACTTTGATTAAATTCCAGATCCTTGCTGATCTGCTGGGACTTGCTGGATGGCCTGTTTTTTAGCAGTCTTGAAATTTCTTGTACTGCTTGTTCCCTTAGACTGGGTGGAACATCTGGGAAGGGGTTGTTTGATCTTAAGGGTGTGTGGACAAACGGGATTTTGTAACCTCCGGATATGATAGACCGTACCCATCTGTCTCGAGTGATGAGACGCCAGGCTTCTGGGTACAGAGACAACCTTCCGCCGACTGCCTCCGAAAGCGGACCACTGGGCAGCCCCTCAGGGGTGCTGGAAGGGCTTGTCAGAGAAAGATTCTCTGCTGCCCTGATTCTGCGGACCCCCTCTGCCCCGCAGGTGGCGTCTATTGTTGTTCCCTCCTCTGCCTCTGGAGGGAAACTCACCACGTGTGTCAGGCACGGCTCCCTGGGGTTTCCATAACCACATCTTTCCACTCTTCTGACCCTTAGGGTATGGTCTAGAGGGAGTGGAAAAATGGACTCCCACGGCAGAGAGAGTCTTGCCTTCCTGCTCACACCTGGTAAGTGTATCTTTCACCTGAGGTCCAAACAGAGCCGAACCATCAAAGGGGGTGTTGGTGAAAGACACCTTGAAGGGATCAGCAAAAGTACATAACCGCATCCAGGCATGTCTTCTCAAAGCCACGCCTGTGCCTGCAGCTCTACTCGCTCCATCAGCCGCATACGAAATGAGCCGCATGGAGGAGTTAACGATAAAATTAAGTCACCAGCTGGGAGTTTATCTTTTCTTGAGCCCCCGCAGCTGATGGATCTTGCAGGGTATCTCCTAGCTCCTTGAGGAGATCCCTCTGAAGACGGGTGAAGTGGCATAAATAATTCAGCGACCACATGGAGAAGGTCGCTGAGGAAAACATCCGCTTCCGGTATCTATCCATCATCCTAGACTCTTTATTAGGGAGATGGACAGGTACAGAAGTGTCAGCCAACTCCATTTTCGTGGCAGCTGCTACCACCATGGCATCAACGGGGACACCCTTTGTCAAAAACTGTTTATCTTGAGGGGCCATAATAAACTTAGTGGGCCTGTGGGGGGTTGGTTCCAGTGTGTCCAGAGCTGACCACGCCTTTCGAGCCACCACTTCCATTAATGGATCGAAAGGCGGAAACACCCAGGAGGTGGAGGGGCGAGAACCAAACGCATCCAAGTATAGGACTCGTCCTCAGAAGGGTTAAGGGCAGACCATTTCCCTCTCTGCTTAAGGATCTCAAGGATGTCTGAGAAAGAGACATCTTCAGAGGGGGATCTTGGGGACCCTTCCGAATCCTCCAAGTCAGTATCTGATGTGACAGACTCTGGGGAATCAACATGTTTCCTCTTACATTTCCTCTTTCGAGGGGGCTCCTCTGAAATCTCAGGGGAGGCCTCGGAAAAGGAAGATACACCCAGTGGGGTGACCTGGAGCATTTGATCCCCTCGCTTGGGGTCTAGAGGAGGGGCAGAGACCAAAGCAGGCACCTTGGGGGAAGGAGCTGAAGGGGCTGATTGAGGTGCAGACTCAGAAGTCAGCACACTCCTCATGACCTGGAAGGTGCTCCTGTCCGGCAGAGAAGAGGGCCCCCGCTCTGAAGAGACAGGAATCCTCTCCGGCACTGAAAGGGACGGCTCTGAGGCCGATGTAGGAGCCGAGCTTACCTGCGCTGAGGCTCCAAGAGGGAAACTGGGGTCGGACAAGGGTCCAATGCCACTCGCCCCCTCGGAGCCAACGAGGTAGTCTCGGCACCCAGATCCCTCCAAGGACGGCACCATTGAAGAAATCGGAGCCGATGAAGGAGCCAAAAGGGGAAGTATCGGCGCCGACGTTTCCAGGATCCGAGCCCCAACAAGCTCCGGCTCCGAACTGACAGGAGGAGTCGGAGGAGGAACTACTTCAGAGACAGGAACAGCCACAGCCTGAGGAGACCTAGCTAACATTTGTGCCAGGGCCTGCGATTTGAGGAGTCTACTAACCACTCTCCCCAAGTCATGATCGGATAGCCTTGAGGACCGAGAAGAGTGGGACCGATGGCTCCTTTCAGACTGTAGCAAAGGCGATCCCAGAGCCGAGCGAAATGACTCAAGGGATGACGACCACGATCGCTTATGGCTCCCTGATGGCTCCGACATTGATGGAGAGAGATTGAGATACTTCGGCTCCGGCCGGAACTGAAATTGAAGCAGACGCTCCACCTGGCAACGGCTCCATACTGGGAGCCGACGGCTTGATGGGCTTAGGGGTTTTTGCTGGCTGAGACTTTGCCGGAGACCCCTCGGGTTTTAGTAACCCCCTGAGAATTAACTTGTTCCTACGCTACTGCAGGACTCTCGGACTAAAGGCATGACATACCGAGCAAGAGTCCTGCAGGTGTAGGGCACCCAAACAATAAACACAAAAAGTGTGACCATCTGTCAGAGACATTTTCTGACAGCACGAGTCACACTTCTTGAACCCTGATACCTTGGTATCCTTTGACATGTTAAGAAAAAAGGAATACCGATGGATAAATGTTAGACTAGTGCAAAAACCCACACACTCATACACACACACTAGTCCCACTCCTTCACACAAAAAATTTAAAGGAAACAATACTAACAAAACTAAGAAACTATGAGTTAGACTACAAAGGCTAAACACTACTTCCTACTGGAACAATTTAAAAGGGAAGGGGATAGCCTCTAACTAAAACGGCCTACTTAGGGAGATGGGGGGGGGAGAGAAACTCCCTAAGTAAAAACGAGTTTCCTAAGAGTAGAAAAACACAGGGAAAACTAAGACTAATCTACAGTACTACTCTGATTTAACAACAAAAACTTGAAAAATATACACTAGAAGTTTAACTACTAATATTACAAAAGATGAATACGACCTGAGCCAGTAAAGCGCAACCTCGTAGCTGAAGTGGCAAATGAGATTTGGGGATCTAGCGCCAGGCATTGTGAGATATAGGGAGGCCTCGAGCCAGTAAGTAGCACTCGAGCTTTAGAAAATGGCCGAGTTGGAGCCGAAGGTCGGCTCCGAACCCAACCAGCAAGAATGAAGGCGAGAGAGACAATTTAAAATGCATTGTTGCTCACTTCAGAGACAATATAAATAGTGCCAGCTTGGCTATGAAAATGGACACAGAGTTTTTGAATCCCTGGTAAGTACTTTTCCTTCAATTCCATATTGCCTCATAATATTCCAGAAACTCATTTAACTTACATAATCAAAAGCTTTACTTATATCTCCTACATTTAATTATGCCTCTAATACAAATACAATATATTATCCACAATTACTTTTATGAGAACTAATAAATGTTAATTCCCTCTACCCTTTATGCCATAAACACTTGCTGTTACCACTTACTGTATAACCTTTTCAAATCTCATCTGTGCTATTGTCATAAAATTTTATAATCAGCATTATACAACATAACTGGTCACCATTTTTAATAACATTGCTTTTTCACTTTAATTCCACAAAACGATTATACCATCACATATCATTTCAGGGAAAACTTCATCTAACCATTCATGTATTACTTCAATAGAAACCCCTTTCCCATACCTTAAGTGTTTTTTACATACTGTACACTGTACTATACTTACCTGACCCCAGTACTTCCCTGACTATCTTATGAACTTGACTGAAATCTTCAACTGTTATCTTTTTTCTATAAACTTTCCTTTATTTGTAAAACTTTTCATTTCTGTTATATTTCCCCATACTCTACATTATCTGCATAAATATTTTACAGCATATTGTTTCACTATTTGCATAATCTCTCATTGCTTATACTTTATTTCTCTTTTATTATTCCTTATTTCTCTCACCATACTATTATTAACCCTACCATTTTTGCTTGATATGGTGGCATCTTTTATTTGTTAAATAATACTTATGTTTATATAATTAATGTCTAGTTCTCTTTTTACAACTTTCATATATTTCCTTTTCTTGATCAAAATATTCCCTATTATCATCCACTAAATTAACATCTATATTACTGGATTGAATGTTTAGGTTAGCGAATACCTAAACATCGAACTGGTAATATCGAAAAATTAAAACAGCAAACAGCCAATTTAATATAGGGAATGAATTACCTCGGCCTCAAAAAAAAAAAAAAATTTAAACCAAAATGAAGTGGGGTGCTTTGCCCAACACACCCCCCGATGTGGGAGGCTGTTCCTCCACACACCCCCAAACTAAATATACCAACTCCGAGATTGCTCTACAGTGAGGAAAGGGGCAAAATCCACATTACGGCCAAGGGAATTCTTTCCCTGCTTTAAATCGCCCGTTCACGTTTTTTTTTTGCTTTTGCTATTACCAGATCGACGTTTAGGTATTTGCTAATCTAAACATTCGATCAGGTAATAGGAATCCTCTAAATTATATATCATTTTTATATAGCTTTTGACTCCTTTTCTTTTGAGGTTGAGAAACTGAAGAGATGTATGCAGCCTGCCCGACTGATGGATCAGGAGGTCCGGAACTGGGTCCAGATTCCAAGGCTGCTCTAGAAGGTGACGATGCAGGAAAGAGAACCAGATTTGTCGAGGCCAGTAGGGGACAATGAGGATCATCCTGCAACCCAGCACGGTAGCTTTCTGAATTAGTTTGGGAATTAGTGGAAAGGGTGGGAATGCATACAGTAGTCCCTGAGGCCAATCGTGAACTACAGCGTCTCTGGGGGAGTGTCCGGGAAGAGGGAAGAGAGTGAAGAAACTGTCGCACTTGCTGTTGAGAGGAGTTGCGAAAAGGTCACAGCAAGGCTGACCCCATTTGCGGAAGATTTTGTCCGCTACTGTCTGGTTGAGAGACCACTCGTGAGGCATGAGAATAGCTCTGCTTAGCCTGTCCGCTATGATGTTGGACTTCCCAGGGATGTGCGTTGCTGTCAGAAACCGTTGCGAGGAGATCGCCCAATGCCATAGTCTGAGTGCTTCTCAACATAAGGGATATGACATGGTTCCACCCTGCTTGTTGATGTACCACACTACAGACATATTGTCTGTCTGAATTGCAATGGTCCCAGTGGGTAGAGAGCTCTGAAGAGCTTGCAACGCTAAAAGCACCACCCTAATCTCCAAGACGTTTATGTGCAAGTGGTACTCGTGGGGTTGCCAGGTGCCCTGGACAGTCCTACCCTGAAAATGCCCCCCGCCCCCACCCGATCAGGGAGGCATCTGTGGTCACAGTGGCAACTGGAGGAGGAAGGACAAATGGACTACCCTGGGGTACTGATTGAGAGACTATCCACCAAGTCAATTGGTCTTTGCATGACTGTGTGATTATTATTTTGTGAGACAAAGGAAGTTGTTGAAAGGACCATTGGGTGAAAAGCATCCACTGGAGAATCCTCATGTGAAAACAAGCCAGGGTAATTAATAAGATCGCTGCTGCCATGAGACCCAAGGTTTTTAGGATGAATCTGGCCTGAATCTTTCTGCATCCTAATAATACCTGTACATGTCGACGAATGTCTGCCACTCTGTCTACTGGAAGTCTTGCGGACAGATCATTCGTATTTAATCTTGCGCCTATAAAGGTTAAAGACTGACAAGGTGACAATGCAGACTTTTCGAAATTTATTGAGATACCTAGGTTGGAGCATGTTTGGATGGTATAATCCCTGGCTCTCAGCAATTGATGTCTGGTGGTAGCAGTAAGGAGCCAGTCGTCTAGATATGGAAACACCTGCAATCCTTGCCGTC
Organism: Protopterus annectens; assembly: GCF_019279795.1. Classification (NCBI taxonomy): domain Eukaryota; kingdom Metazoa; phylum Chordata; order Ceratodontiformes; family Protopteridae; genus Protopterus; species Protopterus annectens. The sequence goes on from NC_056735.1 coordinate 1,886,066,033, forward strand.
TCAGGTGAGCGGTAACCACTGCCATGCATTTGGTGAACACCCTGGGGGTTGTGGTGAGACCAAAGGGCAGGGCTCTGAACTGGTAATGACTGGCTCCCAGCCGGAAGGGGAGAAACCTTCCGGAACACCTGTCCATTTTGATGTGGTAGTACGCATCCTGAAGATCTATGGAGCACATCCAATTGTCCTGACCCAAAATGGGTAGAATGGACTGAAGCATGACCATCTGGAACTTTGTTCTTTTGAACAGACTTGTTTAGTCTGCTGAGATCCAAAATGGGTCTCCAGTCCCCTGTCTTTTTTGGTACCAAAAAGAACTTTGATTAAATTCCAGATCCTTGCTGATCTGCTGGGACTTGCTGGATGGCCCGTTTTTTTAGCAGTCTTGAAATTTCTTGTACTGCTTGTTCCCTTAGACTGGGTGGAACATCTGGGAAGGGGTTGTTTGATCTTAAGGGTGTGTGGACAAATGGGATTTTGTAACCTCCGGATATGATAGACCGTACCCATCTGTCTCGAGTGATGAGACGCCAGGCTTCTGGGTACAGAGACAACCTTCCCCCGACTGCCTCCGAAAGTGGACCACTGGGCAGCCCCTCAGGGGTGCTGGAAGGGCTTGTCAGAGAAAGATTCTCTGCTTCCCTGATTCTGCGGACCCCCTCTGCCCCGCGGGCAGCGTCTATTGTTGTTTCCTCCTCTGCCTCTGGAGGGAAACTCACCACGTGTGTCAGGCATGGCTCCCTGAGGTTTCCGTAACCACATCTTTCCACTCTTTTGACCCTTAGGGTATGGTCTAGAGGGAGTGGAAAAATGGACTCCCACGGCAGAGAGAGTCTTGCCTTCCTGCTCACACCTGGTAAGTGTATCTTTCACCTGAGGTCCAAATAGAGCCGAACCGTCAAAGGGGGTGTTGGTGAAAGACACCTTGAAGGGATCAGCGAAGTTACATAACCGCATCCAGGCATGTCTTCTCAAAGCCACGCCTGTGCCTGTGGCTCTACTCGCTCCATCAGCTGCATACGAAATGAGCCGCATGGAGGAGTTAACGATAGAATTAAGTCACCAGCTGGGAGTTTATCTTGTCTTGAGCCCCCGCAGCTGATGGATCTTGCAGGGTATCTCCTAGCTCCTTGACGAGATCCCTCTGAAGACGGGTGAAGTGGCACAAATAATTCAGCGACCGCATGGAGAAGGTCGCTGAGGAAAACATCCGCTTCCGGTATCTATCCATCATCCTAGACTCTTTATTAGGGAGATGGACAGGTACAGAAGTGTCAGCCAACTCCGTTTTCGTGGCAGCTGCTACCACCATGGCATCAACGGGGACACCCTTTGTCAAAAACTGTTTATCTTGAGGGGCCATAATAAACTTAGTGGGCCTGTGGGGGGTTGGTTCCAGTGTGTCCAGAGCTGACCACGCCTTTCGAGCCACCATTTCCATTAATGGATCGAAAGGCGGAGACACCCAGGAGGTGGAGGGGCGAGAACCAAATGCATCCAAGTATACGACTCGTCCTCAGAAGGGTTAAGGGCAGACCATTTCCCTCTCTGCTTAAGGATCTCAAGGATGTCTGAGAAAGAGACATCTTCAGAGGGGGATCTTGGGGACCCTTCCGAATTCTCCAAGTCAGTATCTGATGTGACAGACTCTGGGGAGTCAACATGTTTCCTCTTACATTTCCTCTTTCGAGGGGGCTCCTCTGAAATCTCAGGGGAGGCCTCGGAAAAGGAAGATACACCCAGTGGGGTGACCTGGAGCATTTGATCCCCTCGCTTGGGGTCTAGAGGAGGGGCAGAGACCAAAGCAGGCACCTTGGGGGAAGGAGCTGAAGGGGCTGATTGAGGTGCAGACTCAGAAGTCAGCACACTCCTCATGACCTGGAAGGTGCTCCTGTCCAGCAGAGAAGAGGGCCCCCATTCCGAAGAGACAGGAATCCTCTCCGGCACCGAAAGGGACAGCTCTGAGGCCGATGTAGGAGCCGAGCTTACCTGCGCTGAGGCTCCAAGAGGGGAAAATGGGGTCAGACAAGGGTCCGATGCCACTCGCCCCCTTGGAGCCGACGAGGTAGTCTCGGCGCCCAGATCCCTCCAAGGACGGCACCATTGAAGAAATCGGAGCCGACGAAGGAGCCGAAAGGGGAAGTATCGGCGCCGACATTTCCAGGATCCGAGCCCCAACAAGCTCCGGCTCCGAACTGACAGGAGGAGTCGGAGGAGGAACTACTTCAGAGACAGGAACAGCCACAGCCTGAGGAGACCTAGTTAACATTTGTGCCAGGGCCTGCGATTTGAGGAGTCTACTAACCACTCTCCCCAAGTCATGATCGGAAAGCCTTGAGGACCGAGAAGAGTGGGACCGATGGCTCCTTTCAGACTGTAGCAAAGGCGATCCCAGAGCCGAGCGAAATGACTCAAGGGATGACGACCACGATCGCTTATGGCTCCCTGACGGCTCCGACATTGATGGAGAGAGATTGAGATACTTCAGCTCCAGCCAGAACCGAAATTGAAGCAGACGCTCCACCTGGCGACGGCTCCATACCGGGAGCCGACGGCTTGATGGGCTTAGGGGTTTTCGCTGGCTGAGACTTCGCCGGAGACCCCTCGGGTTTTAGTAACCCCCTGAGAATTAACTTGTTCCTACGCTCCTGCAGGACTCTCGGACTAAAGGCATGACATACCGAGCAAGAGTCCAGCAGGTGTAGGGCACCCAAACAATAAACACAAGATGTGTGACCGTCTGTCAGAGACATTTTCTGACAGCACGAGTCACACTTCTTGAACCCTGATACCTTGGTATCCTTTGACATGTTAAGAAAAAAGGAATACCGATGGATAAATGTTAGACTAGTGCAAAAACCCACACACTCATATACACACACACTAGTCCCACTCCTTCACACAAAAAATTTAAAGGAAACAATACTAACAAAACTAAGATACTATGAGTTAGACTACAAAGGCTAAACACTACTTCCTACTGGAACAGTTTAAAAGGGAAGGGGATAGCCTCTAACTAAAACGGCCTACTTGGGGAGATGGGGGGGGGACTTTCTTAGTAAAAACGAGTTTCCTAAGAGTAGAAAAACACAGGGAAAACTAAGACTAATCTACAGTACTACTCTGATTTAACAACAAAAACTTGAAAAATATACACTAAAAGTTTAACTACTAATATTACAAAAGATGAATACGACCTGAGCCAGTAAAGCGCAACCTCGTAGCTGAAGTGGCAAATGAGATTTGGGGATCTGGCGCCAGGCATTGTGAGATATAGGGAGGCCTCGAGCCAGTAAGTAGCTCTCGAGCTTTAGAAAATGGCCGAGTTGGAGCCGAAGGTCGGCTCCGAACCCAACCAGCAAGAATGAAGGCGAGAGAGACAATTTAAAATGCATTGTTGCTCACTTCAGAGACAATATAAATAGTGCCAGCTTGGCTATGAAAATGGACACAGAGTTTTTGAATCCCTGGTAAGTACTTTTCCTTCAATTCCATATTGCCTCATAATATTCCATAAACTCATTTAACTTACATAATCAAAAGCTTTACTTATATCTCCTACATTTAATTATGCCTCTAACACAAATACAATATATTATCCACAATTACTTTTATGAGAACTAATAAATGTTAATTCCCTCTACCCTTTATGCCATAAACACTTGCTGTTACCACTTACTGTATAACCTTTTCAAATCTCATCTGTGCTATTGTCATAAAAATTTTATAATCAGCATTATACAACATAACTGGTCTCCATTTTTAATAACATTGCTTTTTCACTTTAATTCCACAAAACGATTATACCATCACATATCATTTCAGGGAAAACTTCATCTAACCATTCATGTATTACTTCAATAGAAACCCCTTTCCCATACCTTAAGTGTTTTTTACATACTGTACACTATACTATACTTACCTGACCCCAGTACTTCCCTGACTATCTTATGAAGTTGACTGAAATCTTCAACTGTTATCTTTTTTCTATAAACTTTCCTTTATTTGTAAAAACTTTTCATTTCTGTTATATTTCCCCATACTCTTCATTATCTGCATAAATATTTTACAGCATATTGTTTCACTATTTGCATAATCTCTCATTGCTTATACTTTATTTCTCTTTTATTATTCCTTATTTCTCTCACCATACTATTATTAACCCTACCATTTTTGCTTGATATGGTGGCATATTTTATTTGTTAAATAATACTTATGTTTATATAATTAATGTCTAGTTCTCTTTTTACAACTTTCATATATTTCCTTTTCTTGATCAAAATATTCCCTATTATTATCCACTAAATTAGCATCTATATTACTGGATTGAATGTTTAGGTTAGCAAATACCTAAACATCGAACTGGTAATATCAAAAAATTAAAACAGCAAACAGCCGATTTAATATAGGGAATGAATTACCTTGGCGTCAAAAAAAAAAATTAAACCAAAATGAAGTGGGGTGCTTTGCCCAACACCCCCCCTCCCAATGTGGGAGGCTGTTCCCCCCACACACCCCCAAACTAAATATACCAACTCCGAGATTGCTCTACAGTGAGGAAAGGGGCAAAATCCACATTACGGCCAAGGGAATTCTTTCCCTGCTTTAAATCGCCCGTTCACGTTTTTTTTGCTTTTGTTATTACCAGATCGACGTTTAGGTATTTGCTAACCTAAACATTCGATCAGGTAATAGGAATCCTCTAAATTATATATCATTTTTATATAGCTTTTGACTCCTTTTCTTTTCCTTTGTTGCAGTTCCATTCCCAGATAAAATTTCTTATATTTTTCTTCAAAATGTCCCCACCACTCCATGATTTACAAAAAACTCTCATGGTAATATGATCAATCTGTAGATACTCACCCTCATTCATTAAATTACCTTTGTCTATTGTTTTCCCTTTTAATGTCTTAATGCTCTTTCCTCCCCTGATAACATCTTTGTTTTGCCCACTTCTGTCCAAATGGCAACATGATCAGTAAATTATATCACTGTAATCCATCCTTCTCTATTATCTTTTAAAATAAAAAAAAAATCTATTTCTGTATTGCTTTGTCTCCTTCTAAATGTCCATTCATCCATTCACATTGATTCCATACTTTCAATTTCCATATTGTTTTAAGATTTTCACTCTTTTTAACATCTGTATCTACCTTCTTCTTTACAGTCGTAATACTAAAGAAAGTCTCCTATTATTATTCTCATGTTAACTGTCACAAATAGTAAATTTTACTTAAATACTACCTCCCTTTCCTTCATGTCTGTATAAGCATATTAACCTATTAACCTATATACAATATTTTCCCACCTAACACTTGCGACAGTGGCTCCAGTTGCATATATCATGCATGTATCTAATATATTCATTTTTCACTAAAGATAAAAAACTACACCTAGACATCTGTCTAAATCTCATATAATCTCATTCCCCATAGCCTTCTAGTTTGTAACCTATGTGATTTTGAAATAAATATTGTATCGTGCAAACATACAGCACCATCATCAATTTCTGCAACATATTACTCTCTTTACCTTAATCAGTAAACTATTCACATTAACTGAAACAATCCTGACATTACTGCCGTCCTTTCCTTTTAACTTTTGCTAGAAGAATTTTAAACTTCAGCTATTTTTACCCTTTGTCCAACAGAATTCGTCCATCCTTCTTTCTTTCCTCTTCTTTCTTCTCTTCCCCTGCTCTATATTATCCCTTCCCAAAATGTAAAAGTTTTTTGTTTCAATTTCCACCTCCTGCAGTCCAAACGAAATGTCCCCTTCATTATAAATTACAACATATTCGATATTTTCTTCATTTATTGTTTTTCCTGCTCATTTATTCATCTAATACTTTTACTTTCTTCTGCATTTTTCTTTTACATGTGCCTCCTCTTTGTTAAATACAATGAAACCAGAAATGCTCGCCTTTCTTTACAGAGTATATTCCATTTTACATCTTTTCATAATATATCCTATTCCTCCACATTGATTACACTTTGCTTTTCTACATACATGTATTAAATGTGATAACAATCACAAAAATAATGTTTTTGGTTGTGCCTGATATCTTAAAGTCTCTCTAGTGCCAGACACAAAAATTACACTCAGTAAATGTGAAATAACATATTTTACATGCATAATTACATCAAGTTTTCATCCCTTATAATAAACTATTGAGGAGCCTAACCAAAATACCCAGCTGGCCCCAGGCACTGTCTGATTAAGTGGTGTGCTCAATATCATACTGCAGGCAAATGACTGAAGGAAGGAAATTCTGTACTACAGCAATTTCATCTCACAGCCTTAATCCTTTGCACCAACTACAGCTTATCATTTTTTGCTTTCATAATATTTTTGACAGTTTTATTGAAGTCATTTAAGCAGTCCTTTATTTTTTCCTGTTCAACAGCATCTGTCATAAACTGTAAATATACTTTTTTCTTTAGATTTATCCCTTGAGCTACAGAAAATATTATTCCTTGAATAATTATCCTTACTGTTTTCTTTAGATTTATTCCTTGAGCTACAGAAAATATTATTCCTTGAATAATTATCCTTCCGACATTCACATGCACTTATAAATATTTGAAGTAAAACTTCAGCCTCAAAAGTCAAGTCACAAAAAGCCTCTTTACCTAAATATATAAATGATCTTATATCTTTAACTGTGAAACCTAAAATGATTATAATATTGCCCCAAATAAAATAAAACCCTATCCTTCTTTGTCTGAATCTTTACTGATGGTCTCCAGTTTTTTTTATTAAACTGTACAGTATCTGATGTTTGCTTTCTTTCCTTTCCAATGACTGCTACTTATGTTCCCCTTTCCTTTTTTTTGTCATGCTCTTTCCAAAATCTGATTCCATTCTCCTCCTATGCATCTCTGAGCAAATGAGCCATTATTTTGCCCCATGAAACTGTAGAATTTTCTCCCAGTTCCTCTTTCTCCAACATCTGTAGTATGTCATCATCCTTCAGACCACCCCCTTCTATCTCCATGATTCTCACTTCCACGTGCAGTACTTTACTGGCAAAAGCAGCTAATATTGCCCAGTTGTACAATCCACAGCATTATATTTCTTTGCACCCTTTATTTCACTTGACCGTTGCAATGAAACAGTACTTTGAACCTCCAGTCCACTCTCCGTTACTTTAAGTTTCTCCTTAGAACTCCACTGCATGTTAGGAACGGCAATTAAGGTACAGCTTTCTTCAGTGCAGTTGTAAAACCCTTGACAAACTTGGAGAAGGAAGGAAGGCTGAAAAATCTGATTAACCCCCCTAAATCAGCTTCCATCTATTATTACACTTTTGCATGACTTCAGCAGCAGATGGCCCAAAAACAGCCTCTCTATCAAAAGAAGAATTCAAAATTTCAGCTTTGACATCCTAATGTAGATTTTGTGCACACAACCAAGCAAACCTTCTCATAACAGTTCAAGTAACTCTGGAAGAGGCATCAGCTGAATCAACTTCATAGAGTGTTTAATCACTTGACACACAGAAGCAATAAGAGTATTCACAGAGGGGTTTTCCTGAAAAGAGGGAAAAGTATCTATGTTCTTCCTCATATTCTCAAAAAATACAAAATATAAACTATAACGTGAGCTTGACAGTTGATAATTCTAAAAATGTGTGTGGCAGAAGTATACACTTTGTGTCTCCAAATCTATCAAAGGCTTTTCCATCCTTATCAGGGGGAAGGATGTTTGTACTTCTGGTTTGTTTTTATGGTTTGATTAAGCGGAGTGTTCCGCTAAAGCGCTTACCGATATTAAAGTTTTTTTTATTTCTTCAGCTGTATTGGTTTGTACTATATTTTTTGCTTTTTCTTTTTGAGTTTTTTGTTAGCACTACCATTTAGCCTAGAGGTTTGGTTTGTTTGTTTGTCCTCTTGGAAGTTACTCACCTCTTGAAACATGGCGGAAGGATTAGAAGTGGAATTGGAGTACATACCTAGTGGTCCTAGTATGACGAGATGTGTCGATCATTATAATAAACTATTGAGTATTGAAGGCAGTCCTCTCCTTAATCTACATTTTCTTGAAGAATCAAAATATGCAGATGAGACTAATGTGAACATGGAATCTTTTTATACTGATTGGATCTGATAGGATAGGATATGGAGAATAAATTTTATAAAATTAAGTGACTTATCCTGCAAAGATTAGATCAGAGGCTTGCCTACACCACCATATTATCCCGAGAGGACTTTGCGTCTTTAAGATGCTGACTTATGGTGAGCAATTTCCTGAGCTACTGAAACAGTGGCAAGCTCTCAATCCAGATCTTAGTTTTAGTTATATGCGATTGATCATTGACTTTTTTAAACCTACTGAGATGGACTTAGGTAGCGCTGATACCACAGTCCTGCACAAGATTAAGACCATGTATACTTCTGACCTCTGTACCTCAAAACTTGATAGTTTAGGAAATTAAATACAGATGTATGAGGTCAAACTTAACAGATGCAAATGAAAATCAAGACACATATCTGTTTGGCCCCGGCATACTGGAGGTATAAAAGAACGGATTCAATGTGTCAGTGAACAGATTATTCTTTATATTCTAATGTTTCTAATTTGTGTAAAATTGTGACAGTTGAACCTGGATGTGGTGAAGATACTATTGTTAAGTCTCTCTCTGTCATTGACAATAAAGAAGGAACTCTGGGTTGCACTGCTTCTACCTGTAGTTCAAATAACTTCCTGGAACTTGGTGCACAGAGGAAAGAAGTGAGTAATGTATCTTTTATCTCGCATCCATGCCCCCATACATTTTCTGCATTTTCTCCAGGTTTACCTATGGCGATGAGGATCTCAGATACCATGCGTGGGTGCTTGCACAGCAGGGAAAGATGCAAATAGAAGGCCTCAATGGACAGCAGGACCAACAAGGTCAAGATGACAGTGATCTAACCCTTGTGAATAATATTTCATCTTTTAACTCCAGCTTTCTTTATTAAACAAAGGCTTGTCCTTTGTCCCCTCCCACTGGTCGGATTTAATTGATGTCATTGTCGATCTCAGAATGTTCATTAGAAGGGTGATGTTAAGTACTATATTTGCAGGTAAACTTTATACTGATGCTGATGTTTATCATAATCTGTATAAACTGAGTACCATAAGCCATCCTCTCTCTCTCTCTATTGTTGGAATCTTTTATGAGATTATGTGAAACAAATATCTATACATATTTCGGTAACTCACGTCTGATTAAGTTTTATAATTTGACTGATGTTGAACAGCATGACTCCACGAGCTTAAAATCAATGATTATATTCGAATATGACCAGCTGATAAGGTAGGGCCATTGGCATTATGGACAACACTTCATATTTGGACATTATATCTCAGCATTTATTTGATTCAGGAACATATTGTTGTATTAATAAAGCATATGTGTATGAGATAGGAGAGCTCATTATGCTCTTTATGAATTATTCATGAACAGACTCATAACTTTCGATCATTACAGTTATTTTTTAGTTTTAGTTTCTGAGCCAACTGTACCTATATTGTATGGATTACCCAAGATTCATAAGGACCTAATAAGACCACTGATGCACCTCACTGTTTTGGGGCATGGTTGGCTAACTGAACCTCTGTCAGCTTTTGTTGAGAGCAAACAAAAATAGAAGTTATGTTCTTACCATAACGTTCCATGTTAGTTGTCTTCTTCTCGCCTTCTTCTTGCTGGATGGGTTCGGAGCCGACCTCGCCTCCGACTCGGCCACTCTAAAAGCTCGAGAGTTGGTTCCACCGGCTCGAGGCTCCCCTTATATCCCACAATGCTAGGTGTGAGTTACCTCAGATCTCGTTTGTAAGCTAGGCCCAGCTTATAATAGTAACAGAATAACTATAAACAAAGTCCACCTCTATAAACCAGGGAAAAGAGAAGGGTGACCTACATCCTGATCCAGGAAAATATGCACAGCAGCATATACCTAAAGTAAAGAGGTGGTAGAAAGAGAGGTCACAATCAAAACTCCTCTAGGTCTGTCCAGGCTAGGGGGAAGGAGGGTGGGACGAAAGAAGGTGAGAAGAAGACAACTAACATGGAACGTTATGGTAAGAACATAACTTCTATATGTTAAGTTGTCTATCTCGCCTTCATTCTTGCTGGATGGGACCGCGTCCCTAGCACCTTGTCCCGGGTGGCCTAACGGAACAGACTCTTGAGAACAGTGGAACCAAAGTTAGCTCTATGCCTAGAAGCTAAATCCAACTTATAATGAGAAATGAAAGTGTGAGGAGTAGCCCAAGTAGCCGCTGCACAAATGGTGTCAATAGGCAGTCTGTCTTGGAAGGCTATAGAAGTAGCCAAAGCTCTGGTAGAATGGGCTTTAGGTTTGTTAGGCAGCTTTTGGTGTCTAATTTCATAAACAAGGGAAATCAGAGATGTTAGCCATCTAGATAATGATACCTTTGAAACTGAAAGTCCCTTTCTGCCTTCTGCATAACAGACAGACAGCTGGTCAGATTTTCTGAATTGTTTGGTTCTATCCAAATAGTACCTTAACTGACGATGAACATCTAGCCAATGCAATTTTTGTTTAGACCTGTTAGAATATTCTGGAAAAAACACAGGGAGGTCAATGCTTTGATTTAGGTTAGACGCCGAGGCTATCTTAGGTAAAAAAGACGGGTTGGTTCGTAAAGATACCCTGTCCTTATGGAACAACAGATAAGGAGGTCGACAGCTGAGTGCATGAAGTTCTGAAACTCTTCTAGCTGAAGTAATAGCTACCAGAAAGAGTGTCTTCCATGATAGCAATTTTAAAGAACAGGAGGCTGCAGGTTCGAAAGGGGAAAGAATCAAAGAACTAAGAACTAAATTTAGGTCCCAAGGAGGAGGAGGATTTCTTATAGGAGGTCTGAGTAGAAAAACTCCCTTCAAAAAGGCTTTGCAAAGCTTGTGGGACATTATGGCAGACTCTGAAATGCCCACATGAAAGTTAGAAATAGCTGCCAATTGAACTTTAAGAGTAGAAGGAGATGAACCTGCATGGAAGAGTTCAGCTAGAAAATCAAGGACCATTTGGATGGAAGCAGTGAAAGGATCTATGTCCCTTCCTTGAGCCCAATAGGCGAAACGTTTCCACTTACTCAAATAAATCTTTCGAGTGGAAGATTTATGGGAAGCTATCAAAATATCTCAAACAGAGTGAGATATTTGAGGAAGCCTGGCTAAGGTTGGAATTGGAGGAACCAAGCAGTGAGGTTCAGAGAGGGAAGGGAGCGATGAAACTGACTCGACTGATGGATCAAAAGATCTGGAACTAGGTCCAGATGCCAAGGTCGCTCCAACAGAAAATGATGTAGAAAGGGGAACCAAACCTGTCGAGGCCAGTAAGGAGCAATGAGGATCAACGAGGCCTTCTGAGCGATAGCTTTCTGTATCACTTGAGAGATTAGTGGGAAGGGAGGAAATGCATACAGAAGTCCCGGGGCCAAACTTGGACTAGAGCGTCTCTGCTGGGCTGGCCTGGTAAAGGGAATAGGGTGAAATAATCTCTGCACTTGCTGTTTTGGGGAGTAGCAAAAGGTCGCAGCAAGGCTGACCCCACTTGAGAAAAATTTCTCTCACAACAGAGTCTTTCAGAGACCACTCGTGAGGCATGAGGATAGCTCTGCTCAACTTGTCCGCGATTTGATTGGACTTCCCGGGGATGTGCGTTGCTATCAGAAACCACTGAGAAGAAATCGCCCATTGCCACAGTCTGAGTGCTTCTCGACACAGGGGGTAGGACCTGGTTCCACCTTGTTTGTTGATATACCACACTACAGACATATTGTCCGTCTGGATTGCTATCGTTCCCAAGGGAAGAGAGTCTTGAAGGGCTTGCAACGCTAAAAGCACTGCTCTCATCTCTAGAACATTTATGTGCAAGTGGCATTCGTCTGGTTGCCATGTGCCCTGGACAGTTCTGCCCTGATAATGCCCCCCCCACCCGATCAGGGAGGCGTCCGTTGTCAGAGTAGCAACCGGAGGAAGGGACAAAGGGTCTTCCCAATAAGAGCTGAGGGGAAGACATCCACCACAGAAGATGATTTCTGCATGTTTGCGTAATCATAATGGTGTGGGACATCGGAAGTTGCTGGTATGACCATTGCGTGAAGAGCATCCATTGAAGGATTCTCATGTGGAATCTGGCTAATGGAAGCAGAGGTATGGCAGCCGCCATAATCCCCAACACTTTCAGAACTAACCTGGCTTTGATTCTGTTGCTGCTGAAGAGGAGCGAGACCAGTTTGTGTATGTCTGTTATTCTCTGACCTGTTAGTCTCAGACATGTTGACTGTGTCTAGATTTGCGCCTATGAAGGTAATAGTACGACAAGGCGACAAAACAGACTTTTCGCAATTTATTGAAATGCCTAAATTTTGACAAATGCGAAAGGTGTAGTCCCTGGCCATTAGAAGAAGATGCTTGGTGGGAGCTGTGAGGAGCCAGTCGTCCAAATATGGAAACACCTGGAATCCTTGACGTCTCAGGTGAGAAGCTACCACTGCCATGCATTTGGTAAACACCGGGGCAGTGGTGAGACCAAAGGGCAGGGCCCTGAATTGAAAATGACTGGTTCCCAGCCTGAAGCGGAGGAATCTTCTGGAGCGTCTGTTCATTTTATGTGATAGTACGCATCCTGAAGGTCTATAGAGCACATCCAGTTTCCTTTTCCCAATAGGGGAAGGATGGACTGCAGCGTGACCATCCGAAATCTTGTTTTCTTGACTGACTTGTTCAAGATACTGAGATCCAAAATTGGTCTCCAGTCCCGTTTTCTTTGGAACTAAAAAGAACCTGGAGTAGATTCCGGATCCTTGCTGGTCTGCTGGAACTGGCTGAATTGCTCTTTTTACAAGCAGCTTTGAAATTTCCAAAGCTGCAAGATCCCTTTGAGCGGGTGGAACATCTGGAAGGGATTTTTTTGATTGGTTTGGAATGCGAACAAAGGGAATGGAATAGCCTTCGGAAATGATGGACTGTACCCATTTGTCTTGAGTCAGGGATAGCCAGGCTTCTGGGTACAGTGACAATCTTCCCCCGACTGTCTCCGAAGGTGGGCAGTCGGGCAACACCTCAGGGATGCTGAAAGGGCTTATCCAAGAAGGCTTCTCGATTGCCCTGGTTCTGCGGACCCCCCCTGCCTCTAGGGCGACGTCTACCATTGTTGTTCCCCCCTCTGCCTCTGGCGGGGAACCGACTCTGTGCGTCAGGCGAAGTCCCTTGAGATTGTTTGCGGAACCACATTTTCCCACTTTTCTGGCCTTTGGGGTAAGGCCTAGAAGGAGTAGAAAAACGGACTTCGACGGCAGAAAGAGTCTTGCCATCTGTCTCGCACCTAGTCAAGGTTTCTTTCACTTGAGGACCAAAAAGAGATGATCCATCAAACGGGGAATTAGTGAATGACGTTTTAAAGGGGTCCGCAAAGTTGCATAGCCGCATCCAGGCATGCCTGCGTAAGGCCACACCTGTCCCTGCGGCCCTGCTCGCTCCATCAGCCGCATAAGAAAGGAGGGCCATGGAGGAGTTAGCTATGGAGTTCAGGGTAGCCAGCTGAGTGTTCATCTTGTCTTGAAAACCCGCAGCCGTAGGATCCTTCAACATGTCACTCGCTTCTTTGATCAAGTCTCTTTGAAGACGAGTAAAATGGCATAGGTAGTTCAGCGAACGCATAGCAAAGGTCGCTGATGAGAACATCCGCTTCCCATACCTGTCCATAGACCTAGATTCTTTGTTAGGGGGATGAACAGGCACTGAAGGATCAGCTAGTTCCTTCTTGGTGGCAGCAGCTACCACCATAGCATCCACAGAAACACCTTTTGTGAGAAATTGCTTGTCAGTTGGTGCTGTTATAAATTTGGAAGGTCTCCTGGGGGTAGGGTCCACTGAATCAGGAGCCGTCCAGGCCTTCTTTGCAACCACCTGCATGAGGGGATCAAAGGGGGGGGACACCCAGGAGGTGGAAGGGCGAGAGCCAAACGCCTCAAGATACACAGATTCATCCTCCGAAGGGTTAAGGGCTGGCCAATTTCCCTCTGTTTCGGGATCTCTAGAATGTCTGCAAGAGAGACATCTTCAGAAGGGGAACGTGGGGAACCCTCGGAATCCTCTAAATCTGTGTCAGAGGTGACAGACTCAGGTGAGTCTATGTGCTTCCTCTTACACGTTCTCTTCCTAGGGGGCTCCCCTGCCAATTCAGGGGAGGCCTCGGAAGAGGATGAGATCCCCACAGGGGATTCTTGAGGAGCTGGCTCTCTGCGGTCTGGGATGAGGGAGTGAGTCGACATAACCAAAGGCACCGAAGAGGGAGGGGCGGAAGGAGCCGACTGTGGAGTCGAACAAGGTTCCAACACACTCCGCATGACCTCGAACGCACCCCTGTCCGGCAGAGCCAGAGGTCCCCGCTCCGAGAAGCTGAGAACCTCCCTCGGCACTGACAGAGATGGCTCCAAGGCCGATGTCGGAGCTGAACTCACCAGCACCAAAGCACCGAGAGGGAGAGGGGGGTCGGACAAGGGTCCGATGCCACTCACCCCCTCGGAGCCGACGAGGGAAGCCCGGCGCCGAGATTCTTCAAAAGAAGAAATCGGAGCCGATGACGGAGCTGAAAACAATTGTATCGGCTCCAACGCTACCACAGTCTCGGTCCCGAGACGCCCCGGCTCCGAGCTCAAAGGAGTCGGAGGAGGAATATTTATTGGAACAAGTTGAGGCATCAACTGATGAGTCGGACTCTGGAGCATTTGGGCCAGTGCCTCGGACTTCAAAAGTCTACTCACTACCCTCTGGAGGTCGTGATCTGAGAGCCTCGATGACCTGGAGGAGTGAGATCTGTGGCTCCGTTCAGACAGCAGGGGAGACGCTGGAGCCGAATGAACGGAGCCAAGGGACGGTGACCTCAATCTCTTTCTAGATGTCGGCTCCGATGGTCTGATCGGAGCCGACCCAGGAATCTCTAATGCCTCGGCTCCGGCCGGAGCCGAGGAAACCACAGATACTGCAGTCAAAGACTCATCGGCTCTAGCCGGAGCCGATGAAGCAGTAGGCTTCGAAGCCTTAGGCCTCGACTCTGAAGCTGGAGCCGAGGCCTTGGAAGCCTTAGAAGGTTTCCCCGATGACACAGAAAGGGAACCTTCAGGCTTAATCAAACCCCTCAAAATGAGTTTATTTTTTCTCTCCTGCAGGACTCTAGGGCTGAAGCTATGGCATACAGCACAAGAGTCCTGCAGGTGTAAAGGTCCCAGGCAATACACACAAGAAGTGTGACCGTCTGTCAGAGACATTTTCTGACAGCACGAGTCACACTTCTTGAAGCCTGAGACCTTTGTATCCTTGGACATACTCAAGGAACCGAAGTGTAATCACACACAGAAAACACACACACACAGATTACACTGATAGGGGTTCAAAGGGAATTATTTAAACTAAAGGTAAGTTAAGTTAAAACTCCCTAATCAAACACATACACACCCTAAGGATAGGGAAGGAAGGGCCTGAAGGCCTTAGGGAAAGAACTATAAGTTCTTTAGAAAAAAAGGGGGCTGGATAAAAGGTAGAAGGGATAATATCCACTACACTAAGGGGAAAGAAAAATACACTAAGCTAGCTTAAGTCTAAAGAATTTAAACTAGTATAACTTTCACTAACCTGGAGCCGGTAGAAAACACACCTCGATCGCTGTAGCGGCAAACGAGATCTGAGGTAACTCACGCCTAGCATTGTGGGATATAAGGGGAGCCTCGAGCCGGTGGAACCAACTCTCAAGCTTTTAGAGTGACCGAGTCGGAGCCGAGGTCGGCTCCGAACCCATCCAGCAAGAATGAAGGCGAGATAGACAACTTAACATTCCTGTTTTAATGAAGACAACTGCGGTTCTAAGGGACATGGAACATTTTTTGAACTTGTTACATGATTGTGTCAGTACTCTTGATGATATGTCTAGCTATATTTTTCTAAATTTAGATGTGCAGACTCTATTTACTGTTATTTCTAATACTGTTGGTATAGATTTTATTAGATTGCTTTTGCTAAATAATAGTGATTATTCCAATAGTTTGATCCATGTAATTTGCCTACTTTTAGAACTCGTATTAGAAAATGTATTCTTTTTTGAGAATAGCTATTTACAAAAAACGGGTTGTGATGGGTACCATTTGTGCCAATAGTTACGCTAATTTGGTGATGGAGCAGTGGGAATCTGAGCATGTTCTATGTACCCATCCCTATTCTTATATTAAATTTTATGGTAGATTCGTGGATGATATAATTATGTTATGGTGTGGTTCTTTGGAAGTCTTAGATGGATTTATCTAGAATCTAGCACGTTTCTTAAATTTAAGGTACACTCTCATTATGTACTATAGATTTTTTGAATGTACTAGTGATTAAGAGTAATACAGGTCATAGAGATACAACTTTGTTTAGGAAACCCTGTTGGAGGAATAGAATACAGCACTGTAGTAGTATGCACCCTATGTATATTTACTCTATCATCATCAAGGGACAGTAAATCAGAATGTCCAGGCTGCATACTGATCATACATACTTTGATCTGGCAATGGATGATTTCCATAGGGGTCTTATGCATAGGGGTTATTCGAAGAGAGAACGTGATACATTTTTAAGTGCATTTGATGTTAGACATGAGGCATGTCCCTATTTTTTCTCCACTAGAAGCATGCCTCTCAACCTGGAAACATCAAAAATCTGGGCAAAGGCCCAAGAAAAGTAGGCGCAACTGCTCAAAACCTGGACACTAATTAACGTAAACTTTGCATACATAATTATATAATCCCACCCTTTCCAATGGAATTGTAGGATACCAACATTCAAATGCAAATTGAAGAACAGACAAAATATAAAACAACAAATATCCTTCAGAAAAAGCAAGTTAACACAAAACCTACTATAACAACAAGTTTATAAGAACAATATTTAAACTATATCCCTATTTTGGGATTTTTGCTCTCCTAAGACTTTATGCAGATCTCTTGTGTTACGAAGTTAAGAGGTATGGTCAGTATATATTCTAAGACAGTAACAACACAAGCATGACACAACAATGCAGACAAGCAGAGATTCAGGCACTCTACTCCTGTATCATTTCTCACTTGTCTGGCCTTAGAATGCAAATAGCCTAGAAATCAGCTGCAGCCAGGTTGTAAGATATTCAGCACTATTGCTTTGCCATTCTGCAAACAGTGCTCCTCAATTCAGCAACAAGATGCCCCCCCCCAAAAAAAAAGTCTTTAAACAAATATTCACATTCCTTCCACAGTTTGTCTTTCTAGAGCTTTTAAATGCTTGCAGCTAAAAACAGCAGTGATCTGAGCTCATATACCACATCTTGCTGCTGGAGTGGATTGGTAATGCAGCAAAATGCCTTGCAGACATGGATAAACCTTTAAGGAGAGAGAGAAACAGCTAATCGAACAGTTCCCAACTACCTGTTCCAGCCAACTGGGAGGAGAGTGGATGGGAGAAGCAGTCTGCTATAACTTCTATCCTGATGATAACTGAAGCATTTCTAAAAATACTCAAAACGTGTTTCCAGAATAAGTCACAACTAATCAGGATGCACAAGACAAAGTTATACTAATAGCACAAGTCACACAGCTATATTACACTCAAAATATACTTCCCAAACTAATAAGACAAATATAACCTACACCATTACTTTTTCATTACTTAAGCAATGTGAACAAAATGCATGTAGTATGAAGTGAAAATAAAGAATACGATGCCCGTAACTGCCAAGGGTATTTACTTCCCCTCCCCACATAAATTGACTACATAATCTACATTAACTTTCCCACCTTAGGAAAAAACTGTAAAGTATTGCACACTATACAAAGCACCACAAATAATCTTCACAGACTCATAGAAAAAAAGGAGAGAAATGCACAAAAGCATCAATGCTGTCATCTCACAAAACAAAAAAACTTGCTTACTAATAAGAACACATGCCTCATATCAAGAAACAAATTAAACTCATACTTCTGAACTAAAATGCAGATGTACTGACTAATGACACTACAATAAAGCATAATATATCATACTTTTCAAGCAATTAATTTATATTCTACACTACATATAAATCTCTATGGAAAAACTCTACACTGGGTTAAAATGTTACTAAAATAAATATAACAGCTAAAACAGTTATTCTATACTACAAATAACTCTATGGAAACAAACTCTATACTGCATTAAAATGCTACTAAAATAAACACAACTAAAATAACAGCTTAAACAAATTTACACAGATTTTTTTCTGCCTACCAAAACAGTTGTTCCAGCCCCCTCCCTGAAGATCCCTCTTCTACAGATTCTAGCTCCCTGTCTTGACATTTAGCAGTTTGGCAACACAAAAACTGCTTCTCCGATCATATTTACCTTTGTGCAACACTACACTAAGAATCAAGCAACTGGGTGCAACTTTTAAAGCTCCACACTAACCGGCAGGCAGGAAAGCAAACGAACATTCAAGGAAATTAAGATGGCAGCTAACAGCTAATCAGATCATCAGAGCAGAACGAAAGAAGTCTTGAAGAGTGCCAGACTGCCAGTCTATTGAATAGGAATTAGAAAAAGCTAAACAAGAAAGGGACAATGCAATTACAGTGCCAAAACAACTGTATTAAAATAGCTGAGTAATGCACCAACAATTCAAAAATGAATTGCTGCTCTGATACATAATAACTGACTAGCGCACCCGCTGCATGAATTTAAAAAATTTGGAAAGTGTCTAACGCTGTATAAATAATTTCCTGTACAACTTAGAATTAACTGGACTTGCTAATCAGCTTCCAACAGTTAGGCGCAAGGGAGTGTATATGAGATGTATCATGTACTTATGGGAGATGGGAAGCACTACTTACTCTGAGACATTAATTAACTTTTATCAGTCATCACGGAATGCCGCTAAAACTAATAACTAACTGTTGCCTTCACAGACACCAAATCAACATAAAGTCCTCTCCAGTTGGCTGTTGCAAGTCGCTGTGGCATTTAACAACAGTTTTTTTTTTTTTTTTTTTTTTTAGTTTAAGCCCTGTAAGTCACTCTGAAAGGCAGTGAGGCACTGTCTCACAATGCAGATGTCTTTAGGCATACCCTTGCACATTGCGGGATATGTTGACAACGCTTGATCATGTCAGCGTAAAATAAAAATGTAAATAAAAAATTGGGATTTGAAGGGGCCACTCTGAAATTTGCAGCACCCTCTTATTTTGCCCCCAAAAATGTGAAATACCGCACAATTCAGGACGGTTAAGAGGTATGGCTAGAAGGGTACCTAAATGTAAGCAAAATGTTAATAATAATAGCAACAGGTTCATTCTTACTTTTTCTAGTGATGTTACGGGTGTATGTGACATCGTTAGAGGAAATTGGCCTGGTCTTATGACTGATCCTAATATTAGGAAAGTGGTAGGTGATAAACCTTGTTTTTTATTTAGGAATAATATTTCTTTAAAGAGAGATCTTTGTTATAAGTCGAGTACCATTAATGCATGAAAGAGACTTTTGTCATACAGACTCAGCACTTTTTCTTGTAACCATTGTAGAGCGTGTAATTTTATTTCTAAAGAGAAATGTTTTATTCATCCTATCACTTGCAATGGATTTGCCCATAGGTTTTATGCTGACTGTGAGAGCTATACTTTGATCTATCTTGCAATCTGCAATAGATGTACTAGTTTTTATGTCGGGAAGACTATTCGCACCTTTAGGGAGCGTATTTTAGAATACATTGGTCGTATATGCAGGAGCGATGTTTCCAATGCACTTGCAAAGCATGTCACTGATTATAAGTACCAAAGTTTTTCTTTCAGGGCACTGAAAAACATTTCTGGCAGTGTGCTTTTAGGTGATTTTAACAATAAAGTGGAACTGGCAGAAATGAGATGGATTATAGCATTACAGGCACACAGACAACCAGGGTTAAACAGGTCTGTCCCTTTAAAACCTGCATTGAAGACTCTTAAGTTTATCTCATTGACTATAATTGATAGTTTAGTTTTACTGGCTGTTTATTAATTGATGGTTTGTTGCTTTTGTATTTATGTTTGTACTCCTGGTTTGTTTTCATGGTCTGATGAAGCAGAGTGTTCCGCAAAAGCACTTACTGATAATTAAAGTTTTTTTTTTTTTTCTTCTTGTTGGTCTGTACTATGTTTTTTGCTTTTTCTTTTTGAGTTTTTTGTTAGCACTACCATTTAGCCTAGAAGTTTGGTTTGTTTGTTTGTCCTCAAGGATTAGCATTTACCAGATATTTAGCAGCAGCAGGATTTACCAAAAAAATCATTGCAGGATCAAGTCTGGGATTACAAAATAAAAATCTGTAAGTCTGAGGAACTTTATACCATCTATCTGCTTTCATAAGGGTAGTAGGCTGGCTGTCGGGCAAATTACAGATTGTAATAAAAATATCTTCCAGTGCTGGAAGAACATGGGAAGTGGAGTAGCAAAAAAAAAAAAAAAGTTGCCTGTGAGTTTCGGCAAAACGTCTTTCATTTATTTATTTTTTGATCAATCAGTACTCGATGATGTAGATGGTGATCAATTGACATGTATCCTGGTAATGCATACATAATGACAATGCATAAAATGAGTGTTTTTGTCATCTGAGGCAGGACAACAGATGCCCTACCACTTAAGATACAAGTTCATTACTGGGACAAATGAGAGACACAAAGCATATTCAACTTCAATACTTCCAAATAAGCAGATCCAACCCACTAGTAGGCAGAATGAGTATGCTACAACCCAGTTTTCAAAAGACAATGAATATATAGCCTTAACTGCATTCCAGAGCAAGGAAAGCTATAGACAAGAATAAAAACATTATTTTACAAATAAAAGTACTTAAGCCCTGGGAGTCTGAAAATCTTAGCACAATGCAGAAACCTTATTCAGATGATTTTAGTATTGTAATAAGCCTTTCACATTCATAGACTGCTCTACCCTTGAGGATTTCCTCTCACAGCGACTTCAGCATGGACAGCCATATGCTAATGCAGAAGTCCAGAAGACTGGCTAATACTAATTAACTATATGGTCTTCCTCAGAAATGTCCACAGCTCTTGATTTGCTCAGAAGAGCAATTTTACTTGCTTGACTGACTAAAATTTTACAGTAGGAGGAAAAAAATGACTATGGGAGTACTCCTGGTGCAGGAAAGTTCATTGAAGACATGGGGTGGTGTGTGTGTGTGTGTGTGTGTGTGTGTATGTGTGTGTGTGTGTGTGTGTGTGTGTGTGTGTGTGTGTGTGTGTGTGTGTGTGTGTGTGTGTGTGTGTGTGTATGTGTGTCTGGGTGGTCACACTAGGGGAGGTTAATTAAAGAACAGAGAGTCAGGATGTGTGTGCATGTTGATTTGTGTGTGCAGTAAATGGGTGAGTGTTTCCATGAGTGTGATCAAGTTGGGGGTCCTGTTTGTGATACAATGTGGGTGTGTGTTTGTGTGTATGCAAGTTTTTGGGGGTATCTTTGCTAATACTATACGTGAGCGTCCAGGGAGAATACTAGTGTGGTCAGGTCTAAAGTGTTAAGTGATTAAAAGTACAGTAATAAGCCAGTAATGAGATCTTTTTCACTGCAGCTACATCTGCCCCTGAGTCACATTTTTTGTCATTGTTGTAACTGAGCAGCCTGCATTATGAAGTTAGCATGAGATGTGAACATGTTACTGAAAACTAGTTCAAGTAATAGATTTATAACTTCCTTGCATGTAAACCATTATGTTTTAGACTGCTATGAAATCCAATTATTTGCTCTCCATAGTAAAAAATTCTTAGATTTTTTTTCTGGGGTAATTGACTGTGAGTATATGCTCATCAAAGTGACTGCAAAATGTTTGTTATTCATGCTTGCCACCCATATTATAAAGGGAGTAAGCTCAAAAGATGAGTTTGTTTTTTCTGACCAGTCATTTTTCACAAAGAAAAATAGTACTTCACAACAGTAGAAGACACATTTTACTTAGGTTTTTTATGTGTAATACAGATCAACCACTGTGTCCAGGCACAGATTTATTCCAGCTGCACTTACAATAATTATTTCTAGTCTCCCCATTACCATGTCTGCCACAATCCTGCTGGGAACAGAATAAAATAAATGCACACAGATTATAACGGAATAGATAATTTGTTATCAAGTAGAATAAAACAACAAATTTTTGCACAAAATGGTATTATATGCTTAAAAGACAAAACAGACTATGGATGAACTATTATTTACATTCATTGTATTTTTAGGTTCTAAGTAGTCGTAAGTTGCATGTTACTGAATATAAATTCTAGAAGCACTGAGTTCCTCTTGTCAAATAATTTTACACTTGTATACTGCTGTCATGTTTATTGTGAAAGAAAACTGAGATGATGCTATAGGTTATTCTATGCTTCCATTATTATAAGAAACATCTGGAGGGATATTACTATGACAAGAAACAAATTGCACAGGAACACAGTGTGCCAGAAATCAACAGTGTTTATTTTTTCTCACTAAGAAATGTTTCAAAGTGCTTATTTATTTATGAAGTGGATGACGATACATGCAAATCATTTGATGCAACTTAATACAAAATGGCAAGGTTCACTCAAAGCTCATATAGAAATAACACCATAAGGGACAGGGGCTAATAACAATGATTTTCTGAAATGTAAGAAAGAATAAAAGAAGCATTCAGAGATATAAACACAAATGCATAACACAAGCTGAATTTGGCACGATATGAAGAAGAGAAAAAGTAAAAAAACTAAAGATGCATTTCACCCACACAAAATACTGCTCTAAAAGAAATACTCATACACTTAGCTATTGTTTAAACAAAATAATATTGAAAGATATACACATCATTTTTATGCCATTTAACTGATTATGTGTATGCTCAGAAAAGAAGATTCAAGGCCATATGAATTATGTTTTATTGATACGGTTTGTCCACTATGAAGCTCCTGTCCAGCTCCCCACCCCTGACTAACTTCCTCTCACCTATTCCTGGTACTCTTGAAGACTGCCATTGTCCTTTATTCAACCAATTCTATCAGGGGTATATTCCAGTGCACTCAGAGCCTCTTAGCAAAATGGTGCTTCCTTCACTGTATCCTTAATGTAATAGAATGTCTATAAGTAGGGACATATATGTTCTTATAGTTATACATAAATAGAAAACGGGAGTTACAGTGCCACTGTGGATGCATGCACTTTAGGAAGGTCTAGTGCAACCCAATTTTCATTCTTATTTTATATACTGCTGGTTCATAGGTTCATAGATTAGTACTAGGCTAACTTCCTCTGTGGCCATTTTAAGCCTAGCCATTTAGCCCATGTGAGAATCAATCCTGCTCTTTGTGTCTGTAAGATAAACACCTTCACTATTATGCCAACCACCCGCCCGTTAACACTCCTGTCAGTCATTGATAATCTCTAGCATGATCTGAGCTTCCTGCAGACTTATTAATGGTAATCATCGTTACAAAACAAATTAAGTGCACTGCTCCGAAGAACAAAGCTGAAGAACAAAACAAAGCACAGTAAATGATTTATATAATTTGTAAATACTGATACTCAGGGTAAACTGCTATATATCTAGGTAATTCTGTTGGATCTACAGCATTTTATTCGTCACAAACAGAATGGTACTTCAGCAAAATAAGACATAGGTAATTATTCCAACAAAATTGTTTGACTATTTCTTATTTTAATGACCTTGTTGAAAGAAGTAAGCTTATCTGTGAATCTTTAGTTGCTGTTACCACAAAAGAGAAGGTGAGATAGGACATAAAATGTCCTGGAGTTTTTTCAAAATGACAGTTTTGGAGAAATACTGCTTTTGGTGTAGGACCTGCAAATACAACTGGTCTATTTTGATGTATTGTGTCTAAATGTTCAATAATACAGAACTCTAAGTACCCACTATTGTATGCAATGTTGTTTTAAGAGAGCATTTATTTTTCTCTATTGCTTCACATATTTCAAACCAAACATTCTGTTCATCCCTTCCCAAAACAAAAAGAGCACAACGTGTCCTAATGCACACAGGCTTGGAAAGTACAGTTGGGGTAAGATACTCACCATGACAGTACATCTTTGAGGAGCAGCTACTGTAACAGTAAATCATAACGTCTAAATTGCATCCCATTTATCTCTTTTCATCCCAGTTAGATTTTAAGACATCAGTCTTCATTCCTTACGCAGGCTAATGCTGGTTCCATGCCTGAATTCTATAGAAACTTTATAGATGCAAGAGATAATCCTTTAAAGCTAACTTTAGGATTTTTTTTCTGATCTTTCAACAGCCTGTAGGGAAATTGAGAGTGTGGCAAGCCATAAACCCCTAATGTAAGGAGGCTAGCTTTACTATTACAGTGACTGCTCCTTGAAGATTTGTTAGGCTATGCCTTTTCCTAATAAATGTGACTACCATGTCAGTACTCTTAACACCCATTTTATTACAACAACATTGTGCTATTCAAAACAAGACATTAGCATTTCTGCACCCAACCATCCATTACTATCCACAGACTCTCTCAAGATTGACTCAGTACCTACCACCCTCCATTAAAAAAGCTAATCAACAAACTTCAGCCCACAGCCTTAGTCTCTGATATGCTTCCTCCAGAGTTCCTGCAGTTAGCAGCCAAATCAACTCCCTACTCAGTATCTCTTTTAATTATACCCCACTGCCTCACAGTGCAGAAATTCTGGAAAAGGACAAAAATAATGGCGGGACAAAGGTCCAAAGTCAGGGAAATTTTTTAAATATTTATCTGCTAAACTTAGAAAGTAGTTAAAATAACAGGTTTTGCATAAGAATGCATTTTTTACAGGATATGAACTCTGAAACTCAAATGCCTGTCATTCTTTAGTGACTTCAATCCTCAATGAATTGCCAGAAAAGCACAATTTCTATGAGAAATAGACCAAAAAATGAAGCAAAAATCAGGACATCCTGGAAACAATCATATATCATTCAACTTCACAATAATTCCTCCTTTCTATGGTCTCAAAGTTACCATGACTAAAGATCACAAAGTAATAAAATGAGTTGCTGCTGCATTTTACTCAATGTGTCCGTACCTGGAATTTATCTTTTGTGTGCTACGTTGTATTCCAATGGTTTACCTTCGTTCTGGTTTCTGTGACTGTTTTGTGTTTTTGGAGTTAACCAGCCTTGGGTAGTGAGTTTTGTATCGGCCAGTTTTATACAGCCCGGATTCTTGTTCTTATTTACAATGAGTGTTGGTTTGAACAATAGAAGAAAATCTCTTTTTTTTATTTTATGACTTTGAAAATGAACCCTTTGTTTGGCCAGCTGAATGAGTTCACTGAAATGCATACTGCTGACTGAAAATCTATAGACTTTAATGATAAAATACTGAACCTAGAAAAAAAGGTGCACCTATTTAAGCATTTCCAGTGGCAACACTTTAGCACTGTTGCCTATCTGGAATATGGGTTTGTTCCTCATGGGCTTAGAATTTTGAAAATGCCTTCATAAGGGAACCTCTATCCAGATCTTCTAAAAAGCTGGCAAGAGTTAAATCTTAAATTAGAAGCATACTATATGCAACTAATGAACACCTTCTTTCAGAAAATAGAAGCAGACCTACAGGTTCAGATATTTGGATTAGAAAAAGGTATTACTGATTCACATTTATTTCAAGAGAATGCAAATGTCTATGGGTTAATGTTGGACAGGCTTGCTAAATATGAAGAGAAACTAATCATCATCTTCTTTCGGCTGTTCCCGTTAGGGGTCGCCACAGCAGATCACCTGTTTCCATTTCTTCCTGTCCTCTGCATCTTGCTCTGTCACACCAACCACCTGCATGTCCTCTCTCACCACATCCATAAACCTTATCCTAGGCCTTCCTCTTTTCCTGTTACCTGGTAGCTTCATCCTTAGCATCTTTTTCCGAATATACTCAGCATCCCTCCTCAGCACATGTCCAAACCAACATAATCTTGCATCCCTGGCTTTGTCTCCAAACCATCCAACCTGGGCTGACCCTCTAATATACTTATTCCTAATCCTGTCCACCCTCATCACACCCAGTGCAAATCTTAACATCTTTAACTCTGCCACATACAGCTCAATCTCCTGCCTTTTTGTCAATGCCACTGTCTACAACCCATATAACATAGCTGGTCTCACTACCCTCTTGTAGACCTTCCCTTTCACTCTTACAGGTACTCGTCTATCACAAATCACTCCTGACACTCTTCTCCACCCACTCCATCCTGCCTGTACTCTCTTCTTCACCTCTCTTCCACACTCACTGTTACTCTGAACTATTGACCCCAAGTATTTAAACTCATCCACCTTTGCCACCTCTACTCCTTGCATCCTCACCATTCCTCTATCCTCCCTCTCATTCACACACATATATTCTGTCTTAGTCCTGCTGACCTTCATTCTTCTTCTCCCTAGAGCATATCTCCATCTCTCCAGGGTCTCCTCCACCTGTTCCCTACTCTTCCTACAGATCACAATGTCATCTGCAAACATCATAATCCATGGGGACTCTTGTCTCATCTCGTCTGTCAACCTGTCCATCACCATTGCAAATAAGAAAGAGCTCAGAGCTGATCCTTGATGTAACCCCACCTCCACCTTAAATGCATCCGTCACTCCCACCGCAGACCTTACTGCTGTCACACTACCCTCGTACATATCCTGTACCACTCTTACATACTTCTCTGACACTCCTGACTTCCTCATACAATAGCATAACTCCTCTCTAGGCACACTGTCATATGCTTTCTCTAAGTCTACAAAAACACAATGCAACTCCTTCTGACATTCTCTGTACTTCTCCATCAACACTCTCAAAGCAAACATTGCATCTGTAGTGCTCTTTCCTGGCATGAAACCATACTGCTGATCACTAATCATCATGTCCCTTGTTAACCTAGCTTCCACTACTCTTTCCCATAACTTTATGCTGTGACTGATCAATTTAATCCCTCTGTAGTTACTACAGCTCTGCACATCACCCTTATTCTAAAAAGTCAGTACCAAAACACTGTTTCTCCATTCCTCAGGCATCCTCTCACTTTCCAAGATTTCATTAAAGAATCTGGTTAAAAACTCCACTGCCATTTCACCTAAACACCTCCATGCTTCCACAGGTATGTCATCTGGGCCAACAGCCTTTCCATTCTTCTTTGTCTTCATAGCTATCCTTACTTCCTCTTTGCTAATCCATTGTACTTCATGATTCACTATCCCTACATCATCCAACCTTCTCTCCCTCTCATTCTCTTCATTCATCAACCCCTCAAAGTACTTTTTCCATCTCCTCAGCACACTCTCCTCGCTTGTGGGTATGTTTCCCTCATTATCCTTTATCACCTTTACCTGCTGCACATCTTTCCTAGCTCGGTCCCTCTGTCTAGCCAATCGGTACAGGTCCTTTTCTCCCTCCTTAGTGTCCAACCTTTCATACAACTCTTCATATGCCTTATCCTTAGCCTTTGCCACCTCTCTCTTTGCCATGCACCTCATCACCTTATACTCCTGTCTACTTTTTTCATCTCTCTGACGATCCCACTTCTTCTTTGCCAACCTCTCTGTCTGTATACTCTCCTGTACTTCCTCATTCCACCACCATGTCTCCTAGTCGTCCTTCCTCTGTCCAGATGTGATACCAAGCACCTTTCTAGCCATCACTCTTACTAGCTCTGCTGTAGTTACCCAGCTATTTGGTAACTCTTCACTGCCACCCAGTGCCTGTCTTAACTCATCCCTGAACTCCATCTCACAATTACCCTTTTTCAGTTTCCACCATTTGATCCTTGGTGCTGCCCTCACACTCCTCCTCCTCTTCTTGATCACCAACGTCATCCTATAAACCACCATCCTATGCTGCCTAACTACACTTTCTCCGGTCACCACTTTACAGTCTCCAATCTCCTTCAAACTGGCCCTCCTACATAAGATATAATCCACCTGTGTGCATCTTCCTCCACTCTTGTATGTCACCCTATGCTCCTCCCTCTTGTTAAAATACGTATTCACCACAGCCATGTCCATCCTTTTCGCAAACTCCACTACCATCTGACCTTCTGCATTCCTTTGTTTAACATCATACCTACCCATCACTTCCTCATCCCCTCTGTTCCCTTCACCAACATGCCCATTGAAATCTGCTCCAATCACCACTTTCTCACCCTTGGGTACAGTCATCACCACTTCATCCAATTCACTCCAAAATTTTTCTTTCTCATCCATTGCACACCCAACTTGTGGAGCATATGCACTAACAACATTCATCATTACACCATCAATTTCCAGCTTTATAAACATAACTCTATCCAACACTCTCTTCACCTCTAAAAAACTCTTAGCATACTGTTCCTTCAGAATAACTCCTATGCCATTTCTCCTCCCATCCACACCATGATAAAACAATTTGAACCCACCTCCGATACACCTAGCCTTACTCCCCTTCCATCTGGTCTCTTGCACACACAATATACCAACCTTCCTTCTGTCCACCATATCAGCTAGCTCTCTCCCTATACCAGTCATACTGCCAACATTCAAATTTCCGACCCTCACTACCACAGTCCTAGCCTTTCTCCTCTCTTCCTGCCTTCAGCCATGCCTTCCACCTCTTCTCCTCCTTTGGCCAACAGTAGCCCAATTTCCGCCAGTACCCTGTTGGCTAACAGTACTGGTAGTGGTCATTGTTAACCTGGGCCTCGACTGATCCGGTATGGAAATATTTACTGGTGTCTGCATGAAATGATTTGGTGAACTTTTATGCGGGATGCCCTTCCTAACGCAACCTTCCCCATTTATCCAGGCACAAAGACAGAGAAACTAATAATGATTAAAAAAAAATATGAAGAGACTTGAACAATTTCAAAAATGGTAATATCTTTTCCTGGCATCGAGAGCAGCGTAACATAGACTTTAAAATAGGGGGAATAAAAACTACTATGCCCCCTTCTTCCCAAGCACTTGATAGTCTAGATACTTTTTTTTACTGCAGACTCTACACAGTCATCAAGTGGACAGCAAATATGCAGTACTGAGCTGCTCCTAAAAATAACACAAGCTGCCTCTATAAATGATGGTACATCGACTTCTTGCACCTCTCAGTCTAATGGTATTATCCAGCAGGAGGTTTTTCAGAGACATCCGGCATTATTACAGTTGAAACTACCGGAAATCATAGAAATGAAAGGCATGAACAGATACCAATTGCAGGACCACTCGAGAGTCAGACCGGAGCAGAGAGGCAACGAGCGGAAATGCTGGGAACAGCAAAGGCCCACAAACCAGGAGCAAATCCAAGCGACAGTATTGGACTCAACAGAAAATGGACCTGTAGTGAATTTGTCTAACTTGCATTTGTCCGCAGACGATCTTTCAGTTTTAAGTAAAGGTCTTACATTTATTCCATCAAATGTGGATACTTTAACAAATGCCATTACTGATTTGCGGAACATGCTGGAGGGACAGGTTCATAACCCAGAGACTACCCATGCTGTGGAATAGACTTCCCATACATGTCAAACAGAGCACATCACTGGCCCTCTTCAAGAGAAATCTTGATGAGTGGATGGGAAATAGAAAATTCATCCCGGGGATCACTCCAGTGGCTCTACTCAATAGAGGCACTGGGAACTAACCTCAGGTGGTGTGATGCCAGGGTAATCCTATGGGCTTGGCTTGTAAAGGCTCTGGGGCCATTAGCCTAGTACAAACCTATGAACCTATGCATGCCCTCATACATTTCAAAGTGTAGTAAAAAGTCAACTTTTGAAAACTAGCCAACTGAATACACAAGATGAAATATTTCTTGATCAGTCCAAAGAGATGATAACTGAATTCGAAAAACAAGGATGTAGCACTTCTATGTTACAACAAATACAGAGTGAAGTACAAAATATGAGAGAAAATACTGCTAGACCATAACTTTATGCTAAGAATGATGGTAATATGGACAGTCGTAGTAATGAAGGACCTGAATTGTAAGATATATTACTACCTATAATATGAAATCATATGCAGTTAAAAATGTAATAGAAAAAAAATGGAATATTTTAACATCAATGCCAGAGATAAAGAAAATTATTGGTGAAAACCCATTATTTTGCATATAAAAATTGTTCTAATTTAAAATCACGTTTATGTATAAGGATGTTAAATATAATCATGGATCAAGCAAATATACTAAAATTGGCACATACCCATGTTATACTTGTGTATGCTGTAAAGATATTGAGACTAATAGTACATTTATACATTCCAAAGCAGGAAGGGAATATGTGTTTAATATCTATGCTATATGTAATACATGCAACATCGTGTATTTAGCAAACTGTGTAGCCTGCACATCATTTTACACAGGAAAATGTAGCAGGAAACTGAAGGAAAGAATCACAGAACACAAGTCAGAAATTAAGAGGAATGTGGCCACAAATGCATTGGCAAAGCATATAGCAGAAAGGGGTACAGAACACAAATTTCAGTTCAGAGTAATAAAAATTATATATAAAAATATAAGAGGAAGAGATAGGAATAATGATCTACAGCTTCATGAATATGAATGGATTATACTGCTAGATGCAGACCACAGACCAGGCTTGAATGTAGCTACTAGTATTTAACCAGTTTTCAAGAGGAAACAAATGTGTTATAACCATTGAGCTGACTATGCGTTTAATTCCTTCATTGAAGTTTAAAAGTGAATCATTCTGACAGGGCTGTGTTTTATTGGTATGCTTTAAAAGTGCTGTGATTTTAATTGTTTTACACACTGAAGAAGTGATATTTTCCTGAAACCTTTGTGTTTTTGTGAGAAATAAATTGTGCTGCTGCTGCATTTTACTCATCGTGTACGTACATGGAATTTATCACTCTGCTACTTGTTTATTACTATGGGGAACCTTAAGTGTAAACCCCGATTCTTCTCCTGTTCAACTTTTTTATCAATGATATTCATAAATCAATCAAACATGGTGCACTCATACAATGTGCAGATGACTGCATTCTAATTTATTCTGATGATGTTTCTAGTTTGCTTCAAGCTCTAACTGCAGAAAAACTTTACCTTAATAGGAGAAAGGCTCCCCCAAATTCATGCATTACTTAATGCTAAGCAAAATAAACTTGCCCTCTTCCCAACACCAACTGATCAAGACTTAATTGCATACATTTTAAGTCATCTCAAAAAATGATACATCACTAAACATAAGTAAATTACCTGGAGTTATCATTGTCCTTTATCTGAAGTTTGATAAACATATTAATTACATTATCAATAAAACTAATGGAACACTCTCATAATTACTGCTTGTTCTTTCTTGTTACAAAGTTTGCTATTTGCCTGCACCATACTAGACAAAATACAGGCTACCCAACTCAGTAAATTACAGGTAACCTCCCATAAAATAGGACAAATTGCCGGTAACCTATAAATTAGAATTGAACATTACACAACACTAAAGAAATTACACTAGTAATAATTACTTCACCTACTTACATCCAATACAAAACAGCTAAAAATTTTCTGCACAAATCATTCAAATGTCACATCTACAGCAAAGTACATAAAATGCAACCCCCCCAGTATAAAATTTAGGTCACAAAACTAGAATCTATTACTTACCTAAAGATCTAAAAATCAGCATGGGGATGCTTTGTATTCAGTGTATATTGAAATAAAGGAACAGAATTATCTCTAAAGGCTATCTAGAATCAAATCTTAATGGTCCCATCATTTGCTTAAGGAACACCTAACAGTCAAATGGACCTGCCCATGCACATTTCCTAATACATATCTTTCCATTCCTCTACCCTTAGCTTACTCGCATTTATTTATTTATTGAATTTGAACCAGGGTAGAACACTGATCAGTTCTGACC
The DNA here is from genome assembly GCF_019279795.1 of Protopterus annectens. NCBI lineage: Eukaryota > Metazoa > Chordata > Ceratodontiformes > Protopteridae > Protopterus > Protopterus annectens. The sequence goes on from NC_056735.1 coordinate 1,886,097,927, forward strand.
ATTTTTCAGTCTCAGCCCAGGGTCAGTAATATCACCACTCATACATACTACATAAAATAGCAAAAACATAAAGTGACGGTGAATAAAATACAAAGAATATAAAATGTTAAGAATACAAAAATACATAAACCAATAGGGGATACAATTACAGTGATACCAATATATATTAAGTACAAAGCTTGCTTTGGATTTAGGAAGACAGTGCAACCAATAGATACCTGTGTGTGTGTGTGTGTGTGTGTGTGTGTGTGTGTGTGTGTGTGTGTGTGTGTGTGTGTGTGTGTGTGTGTGTGTGTGTGTGTGTGTGTGTGCATGTATAAATATATATATATATATATATATATATATATATATATATATATATATGTAATCAGCTTGGTATATAAAAGTCTGAGGGGTGAATTGAAGCAATGGAAACTAGTAGAATAGTTAGGATAGATTAAATATATTAGTTCATAAGTTCATAGGTTGGTACTAGGCTATCAGCCCTAGGGCCTATACAAGTCTAGCCATAACAATTCCCTGGCTATTTCTTCCCACATTGTTTACTTACCCTTTATAGGTTACCGGCAATTTGTCCTATTTAGATTATGTTGATTTAGATTATGTGGCTTGTTGGGTTGCAGGAACATTTAGCTTGATAACATAGATGAGATTTTAGCAGTCAACAGAAAATGGAGTAAGAAGTGTATTTAAGTTCGTATTGAAGGGACTCCCATGGATTGGGATTGAGAACTGAAAATGTATGGTCTGAGGCCTGAAGTTTAGAAAGCGGGATTTGTGTTAAAGGACCAGTATAATTCCGACTTCTGAGGTTGTATGTGGAGGTTTAAGGAAGAAGCTTATCTTCATGTAGTAGTTTGAACAGTTGTCAATCTAGCAGTAGGTCTGTTCTTTCCCATTCCCTCCAGTACAGCTATTTTAAGTGTGTACCTTTAACTCCCAGTGGGTGTGGCTTAAGCCTTTAAAAAATGAATTTATCACCTTACAGTTCTAACAAATACTCATTGACAGAGGTCAAATATCAACACAATTGTGTTTGCCATCATGTATGCTTAAAGATAAAATATTCTGATACCTTGTAAATACCATAGTTTTGGAATTATTAATGCAAATATAAACAAGTAATATTTGACGCCTAGAGGAGCAGTAGGAGGTAACTGCAGAAACACCTGGAGGCGTCACTCGGCTGTAATGAGATGGAGCCAGTTTGTTTTTTCTAGAGTTATAAAATGTTACTCAACTTGGGGAAGGAGTGACAAATCTAAAATTTTGTTTTCTAATGTTTACATGGTAATGGTATTTTTCTAGCAGATGCTGTTAAAATAAAGAGGAGGCAGAATTCTAGGTGAGAAAGTAGGATTCATTTCCCTAATGCAGCTCTGTTTGGGTAAGAGAGAAAACGGAATATTTTTTGTGCCCAGAATAGAAGGGGATTCCATTTTTTTGTGTTTTCTCTAGATGAATGATGAAATTGAGTGAGAGGTCCAACCAGAGACCAAGATACCTCAGGCAGGGCACTTGATCCAAAGGAGAGGTGCTGCAGTCGTGGATTGTTATAGTACTAGGGGATATGCTGAGCTTCTGGTGAGCATTTTTGATGTGTTAAGAATGAGATTTTTCTTTTTCTATTCACTGAGGCAGAGGGAATTAGACTGCAGTTCATCTTATAATCTAGCTAATTAGTGGCTGGAGTGGCAAAGGACCATGTCATCAATATGCAAAAGAAGAGAAAGGTGAGGAAAATCCAGTGGATATTTGCTGATATACATGAAGAATAGCAGAGGGGTGAGAATAGAGCTTTGAGGAACTCCTTTAAGTAAACAGGAAGCGTCTGTCTACAAGATCTGGAAAAGAGAACGACGTCAGGTTTAATGCCTGGTTCACTCAGGTGGATTATAAGGGTTATAAGGGTTAAGTAGGCCAAAGACCCTGCTGAAATTTACAAAAATGAATCCAGATAGCATGCCATTGTTGACTGACATGAGAATGTCATCTATATCCATATGGCTGTGGAAGTGCTCTACCTGACCAGAGCCAATACTGTTCACAAGATAAAATATGATATTTTGACATATAATCTAAATCTAAATCTGAGGGTAGACAATTTTTTTAAAGATCTTGTACAAGTTTGGAAGAATAGAGATGGTACAATGGTAGGAGGAGAGTGTAAAATGTTTTTGTTTGCGAGGTGGTTTTATAGCAGTTTTTCAGTTATTAGGCATGGTACTGGTATTGACACAGGGGTTAAATATGGGTTGTGGTGGTTTTTCAATGAAGTGTAAACAGTGATAAATGAACTAAGGACAGAGACTGTCAATACCATGAGGTGTGTCCAGCTGTATTTGTTGTAGTAGTGGTATATCCTTGCCTGAAGCAACTCAGAAGACAGACTTATATGTTAAGACAGAGGCCTTAGACTGAACATTTAATGAAGACGCAGTAGGCTCCTTAATTACTGAAGCCTCTAGATCTTGCAAGGGTAGAATATGTGCGGTATGGCTTTGACTACTGAGAGAGTAAATGTACTGGGTGATGTATACCATGGGGTTATTCCCACAGTACATGCAGGCAGTGCATGCAGTTTCAAGTAATGGCTTCAATGAGTTAACAGCCATCGTATCTTATGACAATTAAGGAATGAATATTACATGGTGTCAAAAATGTTTTTGGAGTTACTGGGCTTGCAAATGAATAAATAAGAAGACAATTTCCAATATGATTTGATTAGTGTGCCACAACTGTGAGCACTAGCAGATCAAAAGTTGCTAGTTCACCATTTATATTTTACATTTTGGAACTAACGAGATCACTATTAAAATTTGTACGCTTACAAGACCACGGCAAACAAAAATGAGCTAGGTACAAACTTAACTTTTAATCTCTTTATAAATTTTGTAAAAACAATAAAAACATACAAAAAGAGAAACCAAAACATAAGCCCTTTCATCCATTTTCACAGGTTTTATCTGTTATACTTGACCCCTAGAAAGTTATCAATAGTTATTAAGTACAGGCAACATGTTTGTATTCTAGTATATCTCTAGTCCCTCCATTGAAACACAGTCTGATGCCAAGAAGCTTACAGATTGACTCTGTAGTCACCTATCAGTACTGCTTGGTGCTTGTCATTGCAGCGACCATCTGAGTAATATTTCAACCCCCCCAATGACCTATGTGAGGCTTTAAAACCCTGGAGAAACGAACGTCAAATTAGAATCACTTTCCACCACTGCCGACCCTCCACGTGTACATTATGTGCTGTAAGTGTCTGTCTATATTGCTTTGTAATCCTGCTATTTGCCATGCATGATGTTTTTTGTGATAAAAAGGGTTATATTGTGCACTCGTACTCTTATGTTCTAAATTCAACTGCAAACTATGATTTTCCATGTATTGTGACTAGCTGCTGCTTTGAGGGTTTAGATTCCTTGTGTTTAAGTTGGAGTATATTGTAAACTGCTGCAAATACTTTTTTACTGCACTACTGCGGTGACCATGAGGACACTCGGGTCGTCTTTTTTTTCTAACCTGTGTTACAGCTGTTTTTAAAGAAAGCTAGTTGTTGTTACCAAAGGTCTGTTGTTGTTTGTAGCATCAGGGTGCAGACCTCAGTGGGGTAACCGCTTCTGTTTTTTGTAGTTGGCTAATATAATTACTTCCCCTCTGACAATGTGCCTGCCCCATATGGTGTACATATGTACAGCACAGTATTTCCCCTAACATCGATCTACGAGTAACCCAGACACCCAGTGTTTGAAACAGGACCTATCTGTACCTGCCCTACTTCATTAAGTGTGTGCGTCTACAGTTTGCAGCTTACCACTATATAGCCCATCCACTCAAGCGCATGGTAGCTTTGGTTGGTTACTAAAACTGCCAAAATATTCTATATTTTTACTATTTGTGCTACATGCCTCACTTACTGTTTGTAGTGTAAGGCTACCTAGCCCATCCACTTAAGCGCACTGCAACTCTTTGTGTGATATGTAACGAGACAAGGTCTCACTACCTGTATTATCTGTCCCATGTGCTGTTACTGTGTGTAACTGAATACTGATAGTACATCCAGACAAAGGCACAGAGGTTTCTGCCTGTTATTATAAAGTGACAAAGCTCTACTATTGTTTTATATTAACTAACAGAACATGGAGCACAGGCCTTTACCTGACTCAGTCACTGCTGCTAACCTACTTAACAACTTGTCCAACAGCGCCAACTAGTAGCCTGAAAGCCACATTTTTAGTGCATTATTTGTTCCAACCGGGGTTCAATATACTATAATGTAATTTCCCTTAACCATTCTCTTAGGGGTGATAGGAGTACCACGAGCCCCCATAAGCTCTGTCCTCTGCCTATAATGTACATGGTTGTAATCTGCTCTGCAGCTCATTGTATGTTCTCTTGCTACTTAACAACCCTACCTAACTCTGGCATCTCCCATCTTATTGTGATCACAGAGCATCTATAAGAAAAACAACAACAGGTCCCAAGTTCCAAAAAGCAGTCTCCTGTTTACAGCCTATGAGCAAGCGACCATTCAAGCTTCCAGATTTAAACAAGCTAAAAAAAGAAGTTATGTTCTTACCATAACGTTTCATGTGAATTGTTCATCTCGCCTTTGTTCTTACACACGGGTTCAGAGCCGATCCTCGGCTCCGATTCGGCCGCTTCACAAGCTCTGCATCTAAGAGAAAGCTCGAGGCACAGTCTATATCCCATGATCCTCCTCTACCATCCCTCAGATCTAGTTTGCAAGAACCAGAACACAGTACTAACCATGGCGTCTAACGCTCACGCAATCACACACATGAGACTGACAATACTAGAACCAACCACAGATAGGAAATGGCTAATAAGCAACTTGCTGAACAATAGGTAGAGAAGGCAACCTAGAAAATACTGACCAGGCACTAGTCGTACCCGTTCTTCCAGAACATGGTGGGGAAAGGTGGGAGGGGTTGTAAGAACAAAGGCGCGATGAACAATTCACATGGAACGTTATGGTAAGAACATAACTTCTTTATGTGAAACTGTGCGATCTTGCCGTTTGTTCTTACACACGGGTAGCGTCCCTAGCTCCGTTACCCTGGGTGACTCATGGAAGAACGTTCCTGAGTACAGTGGAACCAAAAGACGCCCTGTCCTTGGAGGACCTGTCTACTTTGTAGTGAGTGACAAACGTATGAGGTTTTGCCCACATAGCCACTGCACAAATAGTATCCAATGGAAGAAGAGCGGCATGGGCTGAAGAAGTAGAAATGGCCCTGGTAGAATGAGCCTTAGGCTTGAACGGAAGTGGTTGCTTTGAAGCTGAATAAACAAAATGTATGCAGTCCGAAAGCCATTTGGATAATGTCCGTTTAGTTACTGCCATGCCCTTCTTATTATTTGCGAATGACATGAACAGCTGATCTGATTTTCTGTAATCCTTTGTCCTGTCCAGATAAAATCTCAGTTGTCTATGTACATCCAACTTGTGTAACATGTATTCCAATTTGTTTGAATGGTTTTTGAAAAATGTGGGAAGTTCTATAGTTTGGTTAATGTTAAGTACAGAGCATACCTTTGGGAGAAAAGATGGATTCGTATGCAAGGAGACTCTGTCTGGGTGAAAAACCATGTATGGCGGTCTGACTGACAATGCCTGTAGCTCTGATATTCTACAAGCTGAGGTAACAGCAATGAGGAAGAGGGTCTTCCACGACAAACACTTAAGTGAGCAGGTTGAAGCTGGTTCGAATGGTGGTAGTATAAGCTGGGACAACATCAAATTCAAATTCCATGGAAAAACCGGCTCGCGGATGGGTGGCCGAAGGTGAAAGGTACCCTTCATGAAGGCCCTACAAAGCCTGTGAGACATAACGGAAGAAACCCCTTCACCTACATGGAAGTTCGATATGGCCGCTAATTGGATCCTTATCGTAGAAGTAGAGGCCCCTTCGTGAAACAGTGTAGATAAAAATTCCAGAATTTTGTGTATCGGGGCCACCAAAGGATCTAATCCTTGCACTGATGCCCAGCAAGCAAAACGTTTCCATTTGCTTTTGTATAGTTTTCTGGTAGAAGGCTTGTGTGAAGAAACTAGAATGTGTTGTACTGTTGGAGACAAAAACTTTAACCTGGCTAAATTGGGAAGTGGAGCAGCCAAGCTGTCAGTTTGTGGGACTGAAGGGATGGATGAGGAACTCCTGACGAGTGAGTCAATAGATCCGGCTCTGGGTCCAGAATCCATGGTTCCTCCATCAGGTGGGCACGAAGGAAGGGAAACCAGATCTGTTGAGGCCAGAATGGTACTATGAGTATGATCGTCCTTTCCAGATTCCTGGCTTTCTGTAGAAATCTGGGAATCAACGGGACAGGAGGAAAGGCATACAGGAGACCCGGGGGCCAATCGTATACCAGTGCGTCCCTGGGGGCACCCCCCGGAGGGGGAAGAAGGGCAAAGTAGCTTCTGCATTTGGCATTCAAGGGGGATGCAGAAAGATCGCAGCAAGGCTGGCCCCATCTGCGGAAAATCCTTTCCGCTACTTGACTGTTCAGGGACCACTCGTGAGGCAACAGGATGGCTCTGCTCAACCTGTCCGCAATGACGTTGGATGACCCCGGGATGTGCGTTGCTATCAGAAAACGACCTGTGGATGCCACCCATTGCCAAATTCTCAGGGCCTCTCTGCATAATGGATAAGATCTGGTTCCACCTTGCTAGTTTATGTACCAGACCACCGACATATTGTCCGTCTGAACTGCCACTGTTCCTAGAGGTAGAGATTCGTGAAAGTGTTGCAACACTAGGAGCACCGCTCTCAGCTCCAGAACACTGATGTGCAGATTGTACTCTATCTTGGACCACTCTCCTTGGACTGTTCTCCCCTGGAAAAGCCCCCCACCCCCACCCCATCAGGGAAGTGTCCATGGTTACTGTGGCTCTAGGGCTGGGTAATACAAACGGACGGCCCATCGTCAGATCCTGGCTGTTTAGCCACCATCGAAGATCCCACTTGCAAGATTCCGTGATCGAGATGTGGTGTGACAGAGGGAGCTGTTGGAATGACCACTGTGCAAAAAGCAGCCACTGAAGGATCCTCATGCGCATCCTGCCCAAAGGAACTGCAATCAGCGTGGCTGCCATCATGCCTAGAACCTTTAGCACTTGTGCCACAGAAACTTTTCTGTTCTGAATAAGAATAGCGACCTGGTCTCTGAGGGCTGATACTCTTGTTTGTGGGAGCTTGATCAGCATTGTGGAAGTATCTAATTCCACCCCTATGAATGAGATATGCTGTGAGGGCGATAAGGCAGATTTTTCGAAATTGACTGAGATCCCTAAACGGGAACAAAGGTTGATTGTGTACTCCCTGGATTGTACAAGGCAATGCTTGGTGGTGGCGGTGAGGAGCCAGTCGTCCAGATATGGAAACACCCGGAATCCTATCCACCTCAGGTGAGACGCCACTACTGCCATGCATTTGGTGAACACCCTTGGGGCTGAGGTGAGACCAAAGGGCAGAGCTCGAAATTGGAAATGACTGGCTCCCAGCCAGAAGCGCAGATGATCCCGGGATGTTTTGGCCATTTTGATGTGGTAGTAAGTGTCCCTGAAATCTATAGAGCACATCCAATCATCCTTCTGCAGAAAGGGAAGGATCGACTGTAACGTGACCATCGGGAATTTTTCCTTCCTTACGAAGGTGTTGAGTTTGCTGAGGTCCAAAATCGGCCTCCAGTCCCCTGTTTTCTTTGGAACTAAAAAGAACCTTGAGTAAGTTCCGGATCCTATCTGGTCCGCCGGGACTGGTTAGATGACTCTTTTTTCGAGCAGCTTTCTTATTTCTATGGCTGCTTGATCTCACAGACTGGGTGGAACATTTGGAAATCTCTTTTGTTTGGGGGGGGTGGTTATAAATGGGATGTTGTATCCTCTGGTTACTACGCTTTTTACCCAGGAATCCATAGTAAGATTTAGCCAGGCCTCTGGGTATAAAACTAAGCGACCCCCGACTGCCTCCAGAGCATGACAGTCGGGCCTCTCATCAGGAGTGCTGGAAGGGCTTGCCAGAGACGCTATCCCTCTCGCCCTGGTTCTGTGGACCCCCTCTGCCGCCTGGGCAGCGTCTTCCATTCCTGCCTCCTCCTCTGCCTCTGGAGGGGGCGTCACTCTGTGTGGACTGGAAAGATCCCTGAGTCTTTCGGAACCACATTTTTCCGCCTCTTTGCCCTTTGGGGTACGGTCTGATCGGAGCGGAAAAATGGACGCCTACAGCAGACAGGGTCTTACCTTCTTGCTCACACCGAGTGAGAGTCTCCTTCACTTTGGGACCAAACAGGGTGGCACCATCAAAGGGGGCATTGGCAAAGGAAGACTTGAAGGCTTCCGCAAAGGAGCAAAGGCGCATCCAGGATTGCCTCCGTAGAGCGATCGCTGAAGTTGCAGCCCTACTTGAACCCTCGACCGCATATGAGATGAGCCTCATGGATGAGTTAACTATCGAAGTGAGGGTGTTAAGTTGTGCTGTTACCTTTTCGGAGACAGCAGCATCTGTGTTACCCTGGAGAGTATCTCCCAACTCCTTAATGAGATCTCTCTGAAGATGTGTAAAATGCATGAGGTAGTTCAGTGAACGCATGGAAAAAGTCACTGAACTGAAAACGCGCTTCCCGTACCTGTCCATAGTCCTGGAATCCTTATTAGGAGGATTAACAGAGGAAGATGACTCAGACATTTCCTTCTTCGTGACTGCCGCCACCACCATAGCATCCACTGGGACTCCTTTTGTAAGATAAGTTTTGTCTCTGGGTGCAGTAATATACTTATTCTGCCTCCTAGGGACTGGTTCCACTGTATCCGGAGTCTCCCACACCCTTCGAGCCATTAGGTCCACTAGCTCATCGAAGGGCGGGGTCACCCAGGAGGTAGAAGGTTGAGCCCCAAATGCCTTCAGCAACACCGATTCATCCTCAGTGGGGGCAAGGGTCTGCCAATCACCCCTCTGTTTCAAGATCTCCAGGATGTCAGCAAACGAGACATCCTCCGAGGGGGACCGTGGGGACCCCTCTGACTCATCCAAATCGGTGTCCGATGTTAGTGATTCTTGCAGAGAATCAATGTGCCTCCTCTTGCATAATTTCTTCCTCGGGACTTCATCAGAGGGGGCATCTGGTGAAGCTTCCGAGGAACAAGGGACACCCTCTGGGGCTGGCTGAGGCATTGGGTCTCTACGCTTGGGAGGGATCGCTGGTACAGAAACAGAACACGGCCCTTTGGGGGAAGGCGAAGACGATTCCGATGAAGTGAATGTCTTTTCAGACAAAACCTTCCTCATGACGTCGAAGGCACCGGAGCCCCGGGCCGAGGATTCCACCAGATCCGAAGAGCACGGTAGTTTCCCCGAGACTGGGACCATGGGCTCCCACCCCGAGGACGGAGCCGAACTAATCTGTGCCGAGGCTCAGAGGGGAAGAGTCGGAACCGAAAGTTCGGTTCGACTCTCGGCCCCGGAACCCAGGAGAGACCGTCGGCTCCGTGACTCCTCGATGAGCTTTGAGGGAGTCGATGTCAGTGGCGCTGATCGCACAAAGGTAGGCTTCGGCACCGAGGGTTCCACAATCATCGGTTCCTCCTCTCCCGGCTCCGAAGACTCGAGGGGTCTCGAAGGAGGATCTGCTGGAGATACAGGAAGGGCTTCCAGTTTCGAAACCAAGTGGGATGAAACCGCAATTATTTTGGAGAAAGCCGTATTCTCCATGAGCTTCTGTACCACTCGATTCACGTCAGTATCAGATAATGGCCTGGAAGAATGGGTCGAAGGGGCCGAAGATGTCACCGACCGAAGGATCGAGGGTGGAGGCACCTCCGACACCGGCTCCAAGACCTGAGGCTCGATGAGAGATAGTCGCTCGGTGCTCGGCCCCAAGGTCTGTGGAGCCGGTGACCGAACCTTACACGAGGTGCTCGGAGCCGATGACCTGGGCTCTGAAACCTTCGAAGTCTTCGACCCCTTCGAAGACTTAGATGCCTGATCAGCCTTCTCCAAGGCTTCTTGAAAGTCAGGCTTTAGTAAGCCCCTTTCTATCAGCTTCCTGCGCCTTTCCATCATGACCCTTCCACTGAAAGAGTGACAAATAGAGCAGTCCTCCTGCAGGTGGAGAGGGCCAAGTCAGTAGATGCAGGAAGCATGATTGTCAGTAATGGACATCTTTTGCCCACACTGACATCTTTTGAACCCTGATTTGGCTTTTTCTGCCATGACTAACAGGGAGCAACTTTTAACAACAAGGTTATCTAGCTTATCAAGTATAAACTCTAATTTAACTATGCAATATGAGAAGCTAAGTAATCTTAACAACAGTCAGTAATTAACTAATATGACTATAGCTAAAATATAAAAGAGAAAATATAAGTATATATATATATATATATATATATATATATATATATATATATATATATATATATATGAGAAACAAGTAAGTATATAGCAAAAAACACTGCACACCAATACTATGCTGCTAAATATTAGGAGAAAAATCTAACTAAGTTTATAAGCAACTACTAAAACTGTCAGAGCCCTGACAGTACTAAATAGGCCTAAGCCCTAAGATTATATCAATATCACTAAATATAAAGCAAAACTCCTAGATAAAGAGCACCCACACACACTAACACTATTAATATGCTAAAGAAACCAATTTAAACAACTCTAATATTGAAAAAATACAAAAGTTTTAACTGGCCCGAGCTCTCCTCGACGTGATCTGCTGCAGCGGCAAACTAGATCTGAGGGATGGTAGAGGAGGATCATGGGATATAGACTGTGCCTCGAGCTTTCTCTTAGATGCAGAGCTTGTGAAGCGGCTGGCTCAGTGCAGAGGATCGGCTCCGAACCCGTGTGTAAGAACAAACGGCGAGATCGAAAAATTTCACATGTTGTTTGCACTCCACCAGGGTTGGCAGTGGGAAAGTGTTCTCTAGCCGAAGGCCTTATCCACCCCTTATTAACTACCCAAACTAAACCTATAACCATTATTACAGTTCCCCCAGCTGCTCACTCTCTATCTGCCTCTCATCTTAGTCCACTACGTCTTATATATGTTCTCAGTTTTTATCTGTTATACTTGACCCCTAGAAAGTTATTAATAGTTATTATACAATTCTTCCTCTAAAACGTGCACGCTGATTGGCCAGCCCAACCAGCGTGCCCGTTGTAAATCCCTCAATATACTAACGGAAAAAGGACCGGTCGCCCGGACTTTTTCCGTTAGTATAAAACACTGTCTCGCTATGTTAAAAGAGTTTAACATAGCGACACAGGTTTAAAAAAAGCAACGCAAATCTCCGTTGCTTTTTTTAAAGCTGTCTCGCTATGTTAAACTCCTTTAACATAGCGACACAGTGTGTAAAAAGCAATGGAGATCTTACGATCTCCGTTGCTTTTTTTTTGTCGCTATGTTAAATGGGTTTAACATATGAGACAGCTTTAAAATAAGTAACGGAGATCTCCATTGCTTATTTTAAAGCTATCTCGCTATGTTAAACCCATTTAACATAGCGAAACAGTAAAAAGCAACGGAGATCTTGCGTTCTCCGTTGCTTTTGCCCACAGCTCTGATGTACTGCGTAGGCATGCGCAGTACATCAGAACTGCCGCGGAATACCAGACAGCTGCGGAAGGGCAGCAAAGAGGCATTATACAATGCCATTATTTAAGAAAAGTAATTATTTCTTTTCTTAAATAATGTCATTGTATAATAGCAATAACCCACTTCTGGGTGTGGGTAATGCGGGATTTAACCACGGTTGTCCAACCGTGGTTAAATCCCGCATTACCCACACCCAGGCGTGGGTTATTGCTATATTAAGTCCAGACAAGTTGTTTGCTTTCTAGTATATCTTTACTCCCTCCATTGAAACACAGCCTGATGCTAAGAAGTATACAGATTGACTCTGTAGTCACCTACCAGTACGGCTTGGTGCTGCCCCACTCAGTTAGCCCTTGCTACCACTCAGGCTCACTTCGCTCCCCTAACCTGCCCCCATTTCCCACCCCCCACTACTCGCAGATTTATCCCAACCCCACATCACCTGACTCACCTGCCACACCCACACTCATTTAAGCTACAATCCCCCTCCTCTCAACCCACCCACTTCTAAACACACCCTACTACTCCTCTAAGGCAACACTGCACACATCTCTTCTCTCCTCCCCCCACTCATATCCCTGTAATACATACACCTCACTGACACTATGCCACTAACCCTCCACCCCCATCACCATACCATCACCACTTCTGCTCTCCTTATCCATCTGTCTACATATTGTCCATCAGCATCACTTATCACCACCCACTCACCTATCTACACTGTATCAAATCCTCCACTTTTCCCCATTACACAAGTAACCCCTCCATAATTACAAATATACATCCAGTCACCCATCACCCTTTACTCTTTCAACTCACCTCTCCAATTCATTACACCTCACAGCACAAGAAACACCCCAACCTCAAATATCACTTCTTTACAGTATTCTACCTTAAAGCCATTGCTAACATAGCAGCTGAACTACTACTAGGAGGGGACATCCACTCCAACCTCAGCCCAATGACCATCTCCAATGGCCCCCCAACCCCCCCCCCCATTTAAACACAAACCCACTGAAATACTTGTACTAAACCTAAACATTTGTAGTATCATGAATAAACTAGAACAATTACATTCAGCTATCTCTCTATACAACCCAGATTTAGCAGTCATTACAGAACAATGGCTTAAGCCCCATATTAAAGATAACTCCATCATCCCACCTGGCTTTAACATGCTAAGAGTAGATAGAGCACACAGAAGAGTTGGTGGTGGCATCATCCTTCTCTATAAATCCAACTTAAAAATCCAGCTCCTTCAAAAAGAAACCCCAAATTTTGACAATGCTGAAACTCTATTCACCAACAATCATTTTATTCTCCACTTCTGAGAGACTTGCTTGGCTATAATCACCTGCATTAGAAGCTGAAGTTAAATACAAACTTGCAGTTTTAAAAGTAATGTTTTTCATGTTTTCTTTACCTAATTGTGTGTTTCACTGAATAGTGTGTGCTGTGTGTCTCTTGCAGTTATAAAAGTACTGTTTTTAATTTTTTTCTGTACCTGATTGTGCGTTTCACTGAATAGTGTGTGCTGTGTGTCTCTCTGCTATAAGAGGGGGTGGTGGTCTTCTCACTTCTTGTTATCTGATATTTAACTGTTAGCCTAGAGGGATTCCTCTGTACTTTTAGTGCTAGATACAAAGTTTGAGAAATCATTTTATGCTCAACTTCTGAGAGACTTGCTTGGCTATAATCACCTGCATTAGAAGCTGAAGTTAAGTACAAACTTGCAGTTTTAAAAGTACTGTTGTTCATTTTTTCTCTACCTAATTGTGTGTTTCACTGAACAGTGTGTGCTGTGTGTCTCTCTGCAGTTTGTGTGTTGGTGGCTCCGCAATTGCCCGCCCCTCCTGTAAGTCTGTATTTGAACACTCCTCCTGAGTCCATCTCATTTGCTCACTTAACTGAATACAGTGAGATCATATTCTGAGTCTAGTGTTCACTCTACTTAATACAGAGAGAAGATTTGAGAAGGCCCACTTGGATTCTTCCTTCCTCTCTCCTTGCACTTTACTAACAAAAAAAAAAAATTGCACTTTATTCATCTGCTTTTACTGTATTTGTGTTTCCTCCTACTTTATTTTGCTTTTGCCTCTTCTTAAAAGTACTCAATTTTATTTATTCTGCTGTATTTATTACTGCTTGGTAGTAGCCTGATCAAATTGTAACTGTTATTCTAAGTCTTTTGGTTTAAGCACTTGGGCTTCATACCGGTTGTTTTACATTAAGAAGGTTTGTGGTCTGCACTGTTGTGGCAGGACAGGTAGCTTACATCCTTCTAAGCTGGGAATTGCTGATTGAAGGCTCAGTGTCTGCTATTCTAAAAGTGTATTAGTTCTGGTTTAAGCACTTGGGCTTCAGGTCAGTTATTCTACATTAAGAAGGTTTGTGGTCTGCACTCTTGTGGGAGGAGAGGCTGGATTCTGCCCTTCTGAGCTGGGAATTGCTGGTCACAGGCTTATTGTGCCTGCTTATTTGAACTGTTTCTTTCTGAAATTGGTGCGCCTTGTTGCTGTAGCCTAGGACCAGATTTAGGCCTGCTGAATCTAGCTTTGCTTGTATAACTTGAGCACTGATCCAGGCCATCTTTTTTGGAGAAGGTTCCCCTGCACCCTAGTAGCAGGAGTGTGCAGTTAGAACTTGTCTGATTGAAGAATGCTGGAACAGGGCGCAGTTTTGAGATTTTTTCTGGTTAATTGGATAACATGTTTAAATCAGTTTGTTCATTTTCTATTGTTATATATATATATATATATATATATATATATATATATATATACATATAAATTGCACTTTATTCATCTGCTTTTACTGTATTTGTGTTTCTTCCTACTTTATTACTAGGGGCATTGACTACAACTCTGAACTGATATATATAACAATAAGCATCCTTTTCTGTGCATTTAAAATGTTTTTTGATTGGATCTGCTTTATTTTCTGAAAAAATATATACTTGTTTCCTGCCTTTCTAAGCTAGTATAGTCCAGTTTTCATGTTAGTGCTGAATTCAGGGTTGTGTTACAAATCTCTGTGTTTGCCCATACCTTACTTGGATAGAAGGAAGTTTCTCTGTTCACTTCTGAGACAGCGGAACTTTGAGCAGCATATCTGTCCCTGGAGAAGTGGTTTCAGCCCAGAAATTAGTAGTTTATTGGCCATTTGAGCTAATTATTATCTCTTTCATTTCCCTGCTATAAAACCACATTTGCTCGGTTTTACGCGCCGGGCAGCACTGGTTAGCTATGGTATAACTATTCCCGGCTCCACAAACTCTCCTCTTCAATTTTTCCCTTGGAACTAGACAAACTTTCAACTTAAGCACTCAAGCCATTCATTTCCCAGCCCGGCACTTGCTCAAAACTCATAGCAAGCACTTATAAACCCTAGCACTAGACCCCCCCTATACTGTACAGAAGGACAAGGCTCTCTATTTGACCTTACCAGCCAGTCAGTAAAACAGTTCACTGTACCTATCCAGGCATGTCCAAAGGGCAGTTTCAGGTGTACTCTCCAGTCCAACTGGTGAATCTGGGCATTTTGAGGCAATGTTACAACTGCCTCATGTACACAGACAACCCTCTCCTCCTACCACCAAACACTAATATATGCGAGAGATGCAATTATACAGCCAAACTGGAGGCTAAGCTCTCTCAACCCAAGACTGGATCAGACAGTCAAGAGGAGAAGGGAAATACTGGCATCACACCACCAGTCTCACATAGACCCATTAAACCAGCACCAGCAAAAAACACACATAAATACACGAAAACATACTCGGAGGCTCTAAATATAAATCTGCAAAAGCAACAGAGACCTCCAAAGCAGACATCCAAGCAACTTTCATCCCCAAACCATGAAACACATACTTCACAAAACCAGTGTGCCACGCAATCACAGCCCTTAAGGCAAAATAACATACCCAACATACTAGTAATAGGTGACTCTATAGACAGGCACACTGACATCCCACTCACTAGGCTGAATAAGGAGAAGGTTACTGTTAGCTGCCTGTCAAGTGCCAGTATCCGCCACATAACACAAGCACTCAGGTCACTCCAGAACAAGTACAAATACGACTCTGTCATTGTCCATGTTGGTGTGAATGACCTGAGCCGTACCTCCCTAGACTACATGAAAAGAGACATAAAAGAGCTCTCTGATCACAGAGCCCACACCAGTATGACCCTGACCCTAAGTAGCATTCTGCCCTCACCAAGAATGATACCATGGTATAAAGAAAAAATTATCAATTTCAACAATTGGCTAAGTTTCTGGTGTCATTCAAAGGGGATCCAGTGTCCGTCCGCCTGGGATGACATGCTTGACATGCCACGCTGCTTCACTAGAGACAGCTTGCACCTGTCACCCTTAGGCTTTTGAATACTGGCCAAGGCTCTTGCCACCCCCATAGTGCCTTTTTTAGGTAAGGCTCAAAAGACAAACCCACCACCGTTAATAGCACAAGTAACAAAAATCTGAGGGTAATGCTACTCAATGCCAGAAGTCTAAACCTCAAAATGCACGCACTCGAGGCACTCCTCAGTATGGAGAAAATCGATATATGTGCAGTAACAGAAAACTGGCTTAAGGCTCCAGAGAGCACGCCAGCACTACCAGGTTACAACCCATACCATACATTCCAGCCACAGAACCTGGACTGAAATACAAAAGGTGGGGGAGTATCCATATTCATCAAGGATACCCACATCTCCAGGTTAGTGGCACAGCATGATGCTTCAGAGATCATCCACGTGCAACTAACAACGGGTAAAACTGCAATTCAAATTGTAGCTTCTACAGATCAGCTACCATGTCCCATGACCCCCATTCCGCGTTTCTGGAAACACTGGGAAACATAAAGGTCCTGCAAAACACCCTAATATTGGGTGATTTCAACTACTCAAACATTAACTGGGAGAACTACTCAAGTACTAACTCTCTTACCCAACATTTCCTAGAATTTATAAACTCAAATGCCCTGAGTCAACTAGTCAACACTCCCACCAGAAGTGACAACATATTGGACCTGGTCATCACCAACATGGGCAACCGGTGTTCCACACTGGAGGTCAACCACTCGCTAGTTAGATCTGACCATAAACAAATCACTTTGGATATCTGCATTCCGCCTCCACCCCTGGACAAGGAAACCACAGGGAAAAACTTTTCAAAAGCAAACTTCACTTTACTTAAGACCAAGGTGGAATGTTTCAAAGCCCCCATGCTAAAGAATAATGATGTCCACACTGCAAAATCCTTTACTAATGCATTCTACTCACTCCTCCAAGAAAAGGAAACCAGTCTGGTGGACCCCTGCCATAAAGAAGCTATACAATAGAAGGAGGAAACTAGTACAGAAAAGAGTAAAATCCCAAGAAGGGAAGACATCCCTGATCAGTATCAGCAAGAAACTATGATACCTCATAAAATCATCCAAGGTGAGCTTAGAAAGAAAAATTGCCAAGGACTCCAAAGATAACCACAAGGCATTCTTTAGCTATGTCAAGAAGTGGCAATGCTCAGATCTGCTCGGCTTTAGTGCAGAATTGCACAAAATACACCCCCCCACCCCCAAAAGGGCCCATAACCATACAAGAAGAATGTAGAGCCCCTGAAATCACAGACACTCAGGTTAAAACAGCCCTCTCCAAAGCCAAAAACACAGCATCAATTGGACCGGACGGTGTCCAGGCTGTGTCCTACATGAGCAAAAAGATGAACTAACCCCTCACCTAAACACACTGTTCAAACTCAGCCTCTTCAAAGGCTACGTACCCATAGAGTGGTGCACAGCAACAGTTTATTCCGCTCCACAAAGCTGGAGCCACAACAGACCCTGGGAACTATTGCCCTATAAGCCTGACTAGCTTGGTCTGCAAGGCTATGGAGCACATCATCATGGAACTCATTAACAGAGACATTGGAAACCTCCAAACACTATGTCACAAGATGGATTGCCAATTGTCTCATGGACAGAACCCACATGGTGAGAGTTGCAGGAGCTAGGTCTGACTCTAAACCGGTTACAAGTGGTGGTCCCCAGGGCTCAGTCCTAGGACCCCTCCTGTTCAGCATATACTTCTCAGAGGTACAGGCAAGCACAGAAGGACTATGGCTGACCAAGGTCGCAGACGATTGCAAACTAGGGGCTATAATTGACTCTCCAGCTGACACAGACATCCTCCAAAAGGGTCTCACTGAGACGGATACCTGGTGTCAAAATCATGGCCTCAATCTAAATGCCAAAAAGTGCATAGTCACCCCCTTTGGAAAAAACAAAGTACCCACAAACTACCACATAGGTGGTAGTTCCCTAAATACGGAAAACATAATAAGGGATCTGGAAACCCAAGTAGATAGTAATCTCTCCTTTGATAATCACATTTCCAAAGTGGTTAGAAAATCCTTCTATGTGGCCACCTAATCACAAAAGGGTTTGCATCCAGATCAAAATAGGTCATTGTGCCTCTCTACTCATCACTCATCAGACCCATCATAGAGTACAATGCCCCATTTGGGATGTACCTTACAAAACACCTGCAACAGCTGGAAAGACCACAGAAGTACCTCACCAAGAGGATCACTGGCCCCAAACAGATGCCCTATGCAGCTTGACGGAAGAAACTCCAGCTGTACTCAGTTGCATACCGCCTACTCAGAGGTGATCTCTGCCTGACAAACAAGGCCATGTCCAACCCAGAATTGATGGACATGCTCCACCTAAAGAAAACCTTATCCCCTCGAGCCACACGCTCTAGGGATCTAAACCTTACCACAACAATAAATAGGACATGCTGGAGGGATAGATTTCTGTCCCAGAGACTTCCCATGCTTTGGAACAAGATTCCAATCTACATTAAGCAGAGCTTGTCGCTAATACTCTTCAAGAGAAACCTTGACGAGTGGATGGGAAATAGAAAGTTTACCCTGGAGATCACTTCAGTGGCTCTGCTGGACAGAGGCACAGGGAACTAATCTAAGGGGGCGGCGAAAGCCAACATATTCTGGCTAGTCTTATAAATGCATGCGGGCAGATAGCCTAGTACCTACCTATGAACCTAAACTCCTTGTAAACCAATACAAGCAACTCAACCTACTTAGCATCTATATACCACCAGGGGAAAACCTTAATACCCTAGAATCTATACTCCACTGGGCTTCCCACTCCCTCTCCCAAAAAACTATAATCCTAGGCGATGTCAACATCGACTGGAACAGTATAAACACACCAACAGCCACCAACCACATAAACCTATATAACTTCACCCAACTCATATACTCACCCACATGAATTGAGAAGACCACCAAAAGGGAATCCACCTTGGAATGGATCCTCACCAACCAACTCAACACTGCCCACCAATGTGGAACACTACCCAACTCTCTCAGTGACCACAATCCAATTTTTCTCCTTCGGCACAAACTTAAATGCTCCAACCCACCCTCATTACTACAAACCCACTCCAAAAATAAGTTCTCCTCAGATCTATTCTCAGAAACCCTAAAATCCTGCAACTGGGCTCCCCTAAAAACCCTCCCCCAAGATACTGCAGTACAATACTTTAACTCCATATTCCTACAAATTCTAAACCAATTAGCCCCACTCAAAACAATTAAGGTACACAATAATCCTGCCCCTGGCTAGAGAAAACCACTAAGAACTTACTTAAGGATAGTGACAAAGCATGGAAAACCTGGCGACAATACAAAACACCTGAAACTAGACAAATCCTTTCTGAACTTAGAAACAAAGCAAAAGATGGACAAACAAAATCACTACATTACCTTACAAAAGAAACACAGTAACAACCCACAGAAATTCTGGGCTGCAGTGAACACCATCCTCCAACCCGCAAAAGCCACTACACCATCCTCCAACCCGGAAAAGCCACTACACCACCACCAAACATTGACGGTTCAGACATAGCCACAAACTTCAATAACTATTTTACCTCTTCCATAATGAAACTCATGAATGATTTATCACCCACAACCCAACCACAAACCCCAAAATGCCAAACTATCTCCATCCCCTTCTCATTCAAACCAGTACAAACATCCACCATTCAAAAACTCTTACCAAAACTCAAACCAACCACTCTCGCTGCCTACAACTTCTCAGCCAAATACTTCCAAATTGCATCCAAGGCCATTGCCTATCCCATTTCCCTACTCATTAATAGATCTGTTTCTGAATGTTCCGTTCCTTCCTTGTGGAAAACCTCATATATCATCCCCCACCACAAGGATGGCCCCTCAACTTACCTCTCCAACTACTGTCCCATCACAATCCTATCACCCCTATCTAAGATTCTTGAAAAGTGTATCCATCACCAACTCCTTACCCACCTACTAACCAACAACCTACTATCTAAAACCCAACATGGTTTTATACCATCCCATAGCACTACCACTGTGCTAATTAACTTCTCCAATACCATTAACTCACACATGAACAAAGGGAAACTGGTCTTCGCAACCTTCCTAGACTTATTCAAGGCATTTGACAATTTCTCACAATAAACCCCTTACCTGTCTCTCTGAACTCAACCTTGATAACCCCACTCTGCACTGGTTCAACCGTTACCTAAGCAACCACTCACAATCTGTCAAATGGGTCAAGTCCCTATCCCCCCCACTCCCCGTCACATGTGTTGTCCCCCAAGGTTCAATCCTAGGTCCCCTTCTCTTTAACATATTTACAAACAATCTCCACTTAGCAACCACTAAAGCAGATATTGTCCAGTATGCAGACGACACAACCCTAATCTGCTCAGCATCCAACATCCATCTTCTGTAAAGTAAAGCCCAAGAATCCTTTACTGAAATGGAAAACTGGCTAAACAATAACCAACTGATACTAACCCCCAAAACACACAGTTAGTGGTATTCCATCCAACCAAGCACAATGACCCCACCTTCACCATTCTCTCAGCCAATAACACCCTCATCACCCCAGTAGCTGAGGCCAAACTCCTAGGCATCACAATTGATCAACAACTTAAATACAACAAACACATATCCCAAACTATCTCTAAAGTACACAAGACGTTAGATGTCTCTGTCATAGCAAACAGTTCCTAACCCCTGAGTCTAGAACTACCATAACCAGAACTCATCTCCTATCATTATTACTTTATGCCTCTCCAGTTCTAACCAACATAAATAAAACCAACCAGATCAAACTCTCCATATGCTAAAATAAAATAGCTAGGTTTGCAGCCAATGCTAGATCACACTCCCATCACTGCCAATCCACTACTTAAACTACACTGGTCAGAATTTCCAAATTTACTCCACTACCACCAACTCATCACAGCTCATCAAATTCTTTACCAGCCTGACAGAACCCCTGCCCTAGCAGGCATGTTAAATTTCCACAACTCCAACAGGACACTACGATCCAGTAACAAATCCCTAATCAAAGTCAATTCATGTAAGAACAGCTCTGGAGAAACCCTATTTTCCTATGAAGTCGCAAAAGCATGGAACACCTTCCCTCCCAACCTCAGGCTACAAAATCGCACAATCATATTTAAAGACCTCCTTAAATCATACCTTTTTGCTAACCCTATTTGCAACTGCAAAGACCCCACCTGAATCCTCACTCCACTATAGGCAGCTTACCCCCAAAGCCTCTGATGCTCACTTTACACTGCCAACTATGTGCATCGAATACTCTGTAAATATTATAAATATGTACCTACTTCTGATGCTCACTCTACACTGTCACCTATGTGCAGTGTACATTTGTTGTAAATATTATAAGTACTTATTCCTGAATACCTTACATACACCTACTGTACTAGTACTGTAAGGTACGTGATCTACTGACTGTACTATTAGACTGTTATGCATTTAACTGTATTCTGCCTTATATGTTAGCATTCTACCATATGTTAGCCAACTCCTTATTTGCAATCAACTGTCACTCTGTAATAACCTATATATTCAAATTGTAACTTCTTGCAGCTTTTCTCCCCTGAACTCCGCTGAAAATGGACACATACTGTCCAGTTGGATTTATCCTGGTAAAATAAATGTTAAATAAAATAAGACAAATAAAAATAAAATAAATTAAATAATGAACTTCATCAGATATTACACAATTAAAACGTAAATTTAAAATACACACCAAAAACTATTCACAGGTCACCACAGATAACCCCATTCTTTCCTTATTGCCGTAGTTAGAACACCAACAGATTTCTTCCAGATCTTATTTACATATTACAAACGATCAAATCCCATTTGAGTATAATATTCCCCATTCACGGATTTGTTCCCTTCCTACTAAATTTCCCAATCATTAAATTTGCTCCTTTTATCATGTAACATTAATATTTTCAACAACCATTTGACTTGTGTGAAACAAAATTCATCCATTTACTTTAAAAAAATTCCAATCTAGATTTAAAAATATATACTCCTAAACCATTTTTTTAAAATTAGTGAAAACACTTTAAAAACATTTTAAGATAGTCTGTAAATTCACCGTTCGAGGGCTTTAAGTTTCAACAAACAAGAAATTGAGATTTAAACATTAATATCAGGCCACACTCCTGCATTTAGCTGGAGTTGCCAGATAAGCTCTTTCTTCTCCAATTGCAATGCTTGTACACATGCATGAGGCCCACCCCTTACATTAGTTGTACACAATCTATAGCCATATAGGAGAAGAAATATTCCGTATACGCATTAATGTGTTCAGCCAGTGCATTATTTAAGTTATTTTTCTTACTATTACATTCATGTTTATAAATTCTCACTTTTAATTTATGATCAGTTTTATTGACATAAAAACATGCACATTTCACACACTTGGCAATATAAATCACTGCCCTAGTTTAACAATTAAATCTACCACTTACCTGTAAATT
The DNA here is from genome assembly GCF_019279795.1 of Protopterus annectens. Classification (NCBI taxonomy): domain Eukaryota; kingdom Metazoa; phylum Chordata; order Ceratodontiformes; family Protopteridae; genus Protopterus; species Protopterus annectens. The sequence goes on from NC_056735.1 coordinate 1,886,120,450, forward strand.
TACCCATTTTATTTCAAAGGTTTTACCCTCACTTACATGTTTACAATAATGACAAAACCCACACTTTCTCATTTCCCTCTTATTTTTATTATTATTATTAACAATACTCCCTTCCAAAATATTTTTCACAATTTGGTCCCCAGTGGTAGACAACCATGGGTCTATCCCCTACTGTATTTTTTGTCAACCCATCCTGACTTATCAATGGACAGTTTTTATTTAAAATCCACTTCAATGGTTGAATATCATTGCTAAAGGTAGTAATGAATGTTGTCTTACAGACTTGGGATTCCTGGCTAAGACCACCTTCCATGGTATTAGCACATATCTCCTGTTCAGCCATTGTCACAGTTGAAACCTTATATAATATAGGTTTAAAATGACCCCTTTCTCTTCAATGTTACCTTTTGTACTAGCTCTTCCAACATTTCAATAGGGTACCCTACCCTCTTTTAGAAAACATATCTATTAGGTTTGAACATTCTTCAATAAAATGGTCCTCCAGTGAGATCATTCTGGAGGGTCTAACCAATTGTCCCTTAACTGCAGAGCATTTTTGATGCTCAGGAAGATAACTCGTACAATGTAAAAAACTATTAGAATATGTGTTCTTCTTATATATCCTAGAGATAAATCTACCATTCGACCTGTCTTTACTTAAGAGTACACCCAGACAGCGTATTTTTTGTACCCATTTCATGAGAAAATTTGAGGAAATTTGTAGTATTATTAATATAATGGATAAACTCACCTATTTTATCCTCACTTCCTTTCCATATAATACACGTCATCCAGAAACCTAACATATAACTGGAACTTACTTTCAAAACTACTATTGAATAAGAACTGGTACCTGCGGTGGTGGTGCTACAGTAGCGTTGTCACCTCATAGCAAGACGTTGTCCCGTTCGATTCTCAGCTAGAGCGTCTTCTGTGTGGAGTCATACGTGAATGGGGCGTGCCTTTGTTGAAGGTTGTGCATCAGGGCTGGTAACCCGGTACGTAAAAATCCACTACCAAACATTAGCGGACCGGAGTTCCACTGTGGCAACCCCTAACTGGAAAAGCTGAAAGACACAATTGAATAAGAACTGGTGTTCCCAAAAAGCCATTATCATGTTAGCAAAAACATTCCCACAAGGGGAAGCCATGGCAACTCCCCTTTTCTGTAGGCAGTAAGTGCCTTCAAAAAGGAGGTAATTATTTGTTAACTCTAGGTCTAGTAACTTTTCATATAGGTTTATCTCCATTTGGTATCTCTTTAATATGTAAGAGTTCAGTTACCCACTGTATCCGTACATCTTGAGGGATAGTATTATACAGACCTTTGACATCAATAGTTATCAAAATGTCATCAGGGTCATATTCCATTTCGTTTATAAGGGCCAAAAAGTTCCACAAATCCTTACAAATTTGAACTTCACCCAGTAAATATTTTTGAAGCTTAACATCAAAAAACTTAGCACAAGGCGCCTTTATAGATTTTTACCCATGTACTATTGGCCACGATTTACTATCACATGGGTAAGTTCGCACTGCTGGAAAGTCAAATGTTTGACTTACAAAAGTTAGATTAACCTAAAAACATTAGTCAATTGTGTAAGTAACATACTGCAATAAACAGACACCATTTAGGAATTTACAGTCATACATATGTACATCGTAATTTCTGTAATTGGGTATTGGCTCAATATTATGATGTCGTATTAATTGTGCTCGGCACATCTAAGTGATTTAGTGTGCTTAACATGGAACTAAAAATCAGATGAATGGAGCTTACCGTAGAGTAGACCAACAGTTGAATGATGCATTTATAGAGAACTGTATTGATGTAGAGTTATATAATTACTTGAATTTATCTTACCCAATGACACCAGTTATTTTTAGTGTTCTAAAAGTTCATAAAATATTGACAGACTACCTATTCGGCCAATAGTAGATAGGTATAAATCTATAACTGTGCTATGAGCTAGTTTTTGGATGTTAAGCTTAGAATATATTTAATGGAAAAAGTCCAAATTTGTTAAGGATTCATGAAATTTTTTGGCCCTTATAAATGATATGGAATACGACCCTGATGATGTTTTGATAACTACTGATGTCAAAGATCTGTACACTACTCTCCCTCAAGATGTATGGATAAAGGGGGGGCAACCAAATTCTTACACATTAAAGGGGTACCACAAACAGAAATAAACCTATATATGAAGAGTTACTATAACTTGTGTTAACAAATAATTACCTTCTTTTTGAAGGCACTTACTAGCTGCAGAGGAATTGCCATGGGCTCCCCATGTGGGGTGGTTTTTGCTAAAGTGGTGACGTCTTTTTGGGAACACCAGTTCTTATTCAATAATGGTTTTAAATATAAGTTCTGGTTATATCTATTTATATATATATATATATATATATATATATATATATATATATATATAGATATATCTGTTTTCTATCTGGAAAACAAACAGCAAGCAGCACTTTGGGATAATAATCTTTCTACATCCCTCCCTGTGAACATTGGAGTACCACAAGGCTCTATTTTAGGACCTCTTCTCTTTTCATTGTTTATTAATGATCTACATACCAAAATTCCTCAAGCCACCTGCATACAATATGCAGATGACTCTACTTTAATTTGTTTAGCCAAGTCCATAACCTCTCTCCAGTCCCTTACCCAAACAGTATTTAACAGTGTTGAAAATTGGTTCATGCAACACTGCCTCCTCCTGAACCCCCAAAAAACAAAATTATTGCTATTTGCTCCTACTCATATGTTACCTCAACTGCACTTCACAATAACCTCTAACAATGGAACTAACATATCCCCGGACACTACAACCCGTCTATTGGGAGTAACAATTGATAACAACCTTAGCTATGATGACCATATTAATTCTACAATATCAAACCCTTCCTTACCCCTTCAGCCAGAATCACTATTGCCCAGACCCACCTTATCTCCACCCTGTTCTATGCTTCTGCAATATATACCAATCTATCTAAAAACAACCTCACCAAACTTTCCACCAGTTACAATAACATAGCCAGATTTGCCACTGGCACCCCCTTTAGAACTCACCACTGTCACAACCTCAAACAACTGGGATGGCTAGAACTGCAGAACCAACTACTTTGTCAACAACTTGTTATCACCCAAAAGATCCTTTACCACCCTAATAATACCCCTATCCTCACTAATCTGATTACACCCTACAAAAATCTTGCAACACTACGCTCAGCTAATAAGCTTCTAGTTTCCACTATTAAATCCAACAACAAAGCTGGGGACTCACTTTTCACCAACACAGTAGGTAAAAACTGGAACCAGCTTCCTACTGAACTTTCCACCCTTGCTTCCACTCTTCTTTATAAAAAGCATCTTAAAGAATATCTTAAAACTCACTGGCTTTGTCCCTGCTCTAACCCTGACTGATATCTCATTCCCCTTCTTGCTCTCTCTATACTTCCCTACTCTACTGTTCTATGTCACCTATCTGTAATAATGATTTCCTTCATAGTACTGAAAAAATTTTTTTTTTTGTGATTGCTCTCTCTCAAATGTTTTGCTCTCTGTATTTGATCTTAGCTTAAACCTACTAAATGACTCTGTACAAGTTTATCTGACCCTCAATGTAAACAATGTACTGTAATTCACTTGACTATGACTATATATTGTATTCTTTGTCACTGCTGATATTTGGAGCTTTTCTCCCCGGGCCTCTACTGAAAATAGATATATATACAGTTAGAATAGCCCGGTCAAGAAATGTAAAATAAAATAAATAAATATATGTTAGGTTTCTAGATGACATGTGTATTATATGGAAAGGAAGTAAGGATGAAATAGGTGATTTTATTCATTATATTAATAATACTACGAATTTCCTCAAATTTACTCATGAAATGGATACAGAAAAAATACCCTGTTTGGATGTACTCAAGTAAAGACAGGTTGAATAGTAGGTTTATCTCTAGAATATATAGGAAGAGCACAAATTCTAATAGTTTTTTACATTATACAAGTTACCATCCTGAGCATCAAAAATGCTCAGGAGTTAAGGGGCAATAGATTAGAGCCTTCAGAATGGTCTCGCTGGAGGACCATTTTATTGAAGAATGTTCAAACCTAATAGATATGTTTTCTAAAAAAGGTACCTTATTGAAATATTGGAAGAGCTAGTACAAGAGATAACACTGAAGAGAGACAGGAGTCATTTTAAACCTATATTACATAAGGTTTCAACTGAGAACATGGCTGAACAGAAGAGTGGGAACTGTATGTGCTAAGACCATGGAAGGTGGTCTTATCCAGAATCCTGAATAAGAGCTGATTATAAGGCAACATTATTAACTTTAGCAATGATATTCAACTATTTAAGTGGATTTTAAATAAAACTGGCCATTGATAACTGAGGATGGGTTGACATAAAATAAAGTAAGGGATAGACATGTGGTAGTCTACTGTAGGGGACCAAATTTGAAAAATATTTTAGAAAGGAATATTGTTAATAATAATAATAATAATAATAACAATAATCATAAAAAGGGCAAAAATAGGAAGTGCTGTTTTTGTTATTATTGTAAACATGTAAGTGAGGGTAAAACATTTAAAGTAAAACAGGTAAATTACCAGGTTAGAGGTACATTTAATTGTGAAACTAGGGGTGTGATTTATATTGCTAAGTGTGAAAATGTGCATGCTTTTACGTCGGTAAAACTGATCATAAATTAAAAGTGATAATAATGAATATAATATTAAGAATAATAACTTAAATAGTGCACTGGCTAAACACATTAATCAGTATACAGAACATTGCTTCCCTATATGGCTATAGATTGTGTACAACCTAATGAAAGGGGTGGACCTCAAGCATTACGATTAGGGTGTCTGCCTAAAAAGCAACTACTAGAAAACGGAAATCAGAATCTAAACCTACTACACTAGAAGTAACAAATATAGTAACAGAGATGAAAGAACTAGAACTGAGATTTTTAGTAAAAGGTAGGAGCAAACTACATAGGAAAAAATGGGAATTGTGGGAACAATACATGCAAGGGAGGAATGAAGTTTAAAAGCCATCAGGAGTTAACTGAGCTATGTAATGTTTGACTGCAGAAAGACTGAGTAGATTATAAGTGATGTATAATATTTGCAACTGGGAGTGTATCAGTATGGTTTGTGATGTAAAATGCTTGCAACTAGGAATGGGTCGGTGTGATTTGTTTTCATTTGTATAAACGTATGATTGCATATGTAGTAAGTGATAGTTTAATAAAGATATTTCTTGTTTGAAAAAAGGCAGAAATTGAATAGGTTCACAGATTAGTACTAGGCTAACTGCCCTTGTAGGGCATTTTTTTAAGCCTAGACAATTACCCAATTTAGGGATCAAACCCTGCACCTTGTGTTTGTAAGGCAAACACCTTAACCATTATGCCAGCCTCCCACCTAATTTACGTAATGTTGCTTAGGTTATATGATACATAGCAATAAATGTTTACGTTAATTATAGTGTGATTACTTTTATATGAATGTAAATTTGCCTTTGTCACAAGTCATAATTCAATAAAGGTGTTTGGGGAAAAAAAAGCATTATAATTGGCGAAGAAAGAGCTTATCTGACAAATCCGGCTAAATACAGGGTGTGGCCTGGTATTAATGAAAAGACTTCGATTTCTTGTTTGCTGAAACCTAAAGCCCCTGAATGGTGAATTTACATGAGTATCTTAAAATGTTTTTGAAGTGTTTTCATTAATATTACTAAACTGGTTTAGAAGTATATGTTTTTATACCAAGACTGGAGTTTTTTATAATAAATGGATGAATATCATTTCATGTACGTCATTAGGTTCTTGAAAATATTAATGTTACATGATATAAGGAGCAAATTTAATGACTGTGAAATGTAGTAGGAAGGGAACGAATCAATGAATGGGAAATATGTATTATTCAACAATGGGATTTGATCAAATGTAATATGTAAATAAGATATGGTAGAAACCTATTGGTGGAAGTGTTCTAACTACACAATAAGGAAAGAATGGGGTTGTATGTTGTGATTAATGAATAGTTTTTGGTGCGTATTTTAACTTTACATTTTAATTGTATATTATCTGATGTAGTTCATTATTTAATGGACGAATGCGGGTATGCTTTGGTTTTTCTTTTCATACATTTTTTATTGTTTTATGAAATTAAAAAAGCGATTAAAAGTTAAGTTTTCACCCAGCTCGTTTTCTTTGCTGTGATCTTGTAAGGATACCGGCTTTTCGGATGCGTGGTATTTTCACTATTAAAATTTAAAAATGTTTGCTACATTTTTATGGCACCACTGAACCACTATTTTTGGATAATTGCTTTCTACACAGAATATTAATTAACATATTAATTTGTTTAGATGACAACTCCATTAGTGTCTCTCAGATATCACAAAAATTTCTCATGAAAACAGAAGCTACAGATCAAGAAATTTGACTTCTTTCTCACTGATAGTGCAATTACACAGAACCAGAGAAGATACAAGCCACAAAATCTTTACATATCACAAGGAAAAAAAGACATAAGGGTATTTAATAATTTTAAGCTCAAGAATAAAAGAGAAAGACTTATTAGCACCTATTCCGAACCAAAGAAAACATGTCATTTGTCAAGCATTTATTCTTTGTAAGAAACCATGATTCACAGAAAAAAACATAGGTATTTACATAACTCAGCTAAAATGTCAAGCAATCTGGTGAGCTGAATGATTCATTAATTAGGTTGAAATAATCTATGGCATTAAATGTGACCACATGAGAAGCAGACTGTTGAAGGAATCAGATATGTCTTTAAACAAATTATGAGATGTGAATAGAGTGAGTGAAATTGCTACTGTGCAGTTAAAAATGTTAAATGACTGGAAGTGCATAAACTAAAACTGTGGCTAAAAAGAAAGTGAGAATAAAGTAGACATTGAAAATGTACAATAATAATTACAACAACAACAATCAGAATCACAACATACTTAAGATGGGGGCCAGGAAGAACTGCACATCTGAAATTAAATCAATGTGCATAGGTATGATAATAAGTGTGTGCAGCGGTGGTGCAGCGGTTAGCGTTGTCGCCTAAAAGCAAGAGGTTCTCTGGTTTGATTCTCGGCTGGAGCATCTTCTGTGTGGAGTCTGCATGTCCTGCCCACGGTCGAGTGACATTTAAAGACATGCAGGTAGGTGCATGTGTGAATGGGTGTGCCTTCTTTGAAGGTTGAGCATTGGGCTGGCACCTTGGCACTGTAAAAATCTACTGCCAATCATTAGCAGACCAGAGTTCTGCTGTGGCGACCCCTAACTGGGAAAAGCCAAAAGAAATTAGTTTTAGGTATGATAATAACTAGGAAAATAAGTTTTGTTTTCAATCAGATGTTTTGGCAGAAATATTTTTTCAGAATGCTTTAGAAGCAAAATAAGAATGCTACACAGAATTTAAATGCTGTATAAGCTAAAACAAAAAAGAAAGATGACATTTTGCTTGGAATGGTTATAATGCAGGACACGACACAGTAGAGATGGCAACAGCAAATGATATGCTGAAGGCAACTGTTGGATATAAAAGCCATTATTAATGACAGACATGTTGAGTTTAAGCTAGAGATAGTAGGTGAGTATGATGTTTTGACAGAATCGATATTTAAATCTTTGAAAGTACAAAGCACAGTCAGTCAATCAACTTGTATTTCACTAACATACTTATGACATTAAGTGAAGCCTATGAATCAGATGCTATTATCATTTAAATACAAGAATGAAAAACATGGGTGTTTGTTTCAAGTGGCATCTTTGGATCAGAATACAGATCAAACAAATATATTGGGTTGCTTAGCTTATGAGAAGCTTAGCATGGTTATATTTCTAGGTTCATAAGTTCTTATTAAGCTTACAGCCCAGAAGGCACTCAAGAAGTTCAGCCACATCACCCAGTTACGGTGAGAGATGAACAGTTTCTTTCATTTTTTGGATTTCTCCACATAACCCAGGTGAAAATTTTTGATCACCCATCCAGTCATCCAAACTGGTTTTAAAGGCTACTAGGAAAGTATAATGTTTGGCATGTAACAGCAGCCTGTTCAGAAAGCAGTGAATGCATTGAGGTATATATCCATTGCACCATCTGGTGCTGATCATGAGATAGTATAGTTGTACGTCTCTAGAGTGGGTATTTGCTTTGCCACTGGATTTGTTTAGGTAAATTAGTTCAAAATGTGCTAACTCATTCATAACATAGATGAATAGGCAACGATCACCCCACAGGAGAATGCATGAGACTGAATAGAGGGATAAGGCTTTTAATCTAGCACATCTAGCATAGTAGCTCAAGGTAGTGAGACCTGAGATATTTTTGGTCGAGGGTTGTTGAGATCATTTGATTTTAGTGCTTAACAAGGTACCTGTGGAAGGATGCTAAAACTTCAATAGACCATCAAGAGATACTATACATTCTGCAAGGTGAAATGATTCTTCCAACCACATCTGACTGTACCAGATGTAAATGTAATGTCTTCTATGTGTCTTCGCTAAATTTACAAAAAGAAATAATGCTGCATTTCTTGTAATTGAGGGTAAGCCCATGATTAACACATCCAAGATTTGTTTAGTGTTATGTGATAAATGTCCCATTTTGTAAATATTATTATACTGATTAGCCATAGTCCATTGCGGCCCAAGACAAAGTTGAGTTGGATACCATTGGTGAAGATTTTATGTTTAGAGACACTGAATTGGTTCTGCAAAGTAACCAATTACCTATCCAGTGAACTACATATTAATTGTTGTTGATTTGGCAGAGTTCGTTAATAATCACAGCACAGAAAATATTGTTGAAATCTTGGCAAGAGCCAGGCAGGCAGTATGGTCCATGTGCTCATTATCTATGTCCTTGATAAAAATTTTAAAGAAGTAAATCAAGTTCACAATCTACATTTTTACAAACCTGACTGGTGTACATCCAGTAATATACGTTAACCTATAGTATTCGTTATTAGTTCAAATATGTGTCATAGCTTTGAAAATAATAGTGACACTAGCATGCCTGTAATGCTTGGGGGCAGTAGAGGGAGCAGCTTTAAACAATGACATCAGAACTGCTCTTTTCCCTATCTGAATGACATAAACAATGGAAAGACTTGAGTTGAAGAGCTGAAGGAGGGGTTTGGCTAGGTGAGACTTAGTGCTTCTCACACATATCCAGGGATATTGGCTTGACCCATGGAACTCATATGTTTTACTTTGGAAAGTGTCTAAAGCAGTTGGTCCAAAGTGATTTTAGCAAGGAGGTTGAGGGAGAATGTGGGGCAGAACAGAGGGTGGGTGGAGTGAGGATGGAAGATAATTTGTCCATAACAATACAAACAGTGTCCTGAAAGTCAAAGAAGAATGCAACAAGCCAATTCCACAGTGATAAAGTCCTGACTACAGTCCTGGCAACTTGCATTTGACTAGTGGCTTGGGAACATGTTGGAGCTGACAGTGTACAAAGAGAAATGAAGGACCTGTGTCTACTCATTTCTCTCAGGAAGACAGGTGGGGCACATGTCCAATGGCACATTAGTTGCACTAATCTCCAGTAAAGACCAGAGAAATGTACACAATGTGCTCCCCGTAGTAGTGGGATCATCTGGGGAGTTATGCTACACATAGAAGTGACAAGTCCTGTGCACTCATTACATATCTTCCAGGAGATTTTACTGGGCATGCACTAGGGGATAAGCAAGAAAAAAAAATCCAGACAAGTGTAAGGTGATCCAGCCTTAGTGCATCAGATTATTACCCCAGAAATCAATGAACCACACAGTTCTCACAAGAGGAATGAATGGATAATTAGAACAACCAACAGCAAAAGCTAACAGACATAAGAAGAGAGCAAAAAGAGACAAAAAACAGACAGAAGTAAGCAACATAAGAAATAAGTTCAGTTCAGAATTACTGGACACTTCTAAGCTTCAAAAAAATAGCTGAATAAAGTCTTATGGCTGTTTTTTGAATTACTTGTAACTCTTGCATTTTCTAAATCCAAGGCACTTGTGTACTAGTTTTAATCTCTTATTTAATATAATAATGGAGCAGTCATCTTTTTGAAATGGCCAGTTTTTAGTTTTTCTTCTAAATTTTGTTGATGTGGAAGCTCCACTACATGTGTTTAGTGTTAAGCTTGGCATTACTCTTGTATCAGAAGGGTACAGGTACTTAATAGATCAGTAAAATTATGTGGAGTAGGCAGCAGCCTCAGGTACAACGTTTTCTGGGGAGCTATACCATTTGTTATTATCAACATGATCAGAAACAGTACATAACTGGTTTTAGAGTAATCAGTAAATGTTCAGACATTATTATTAGGGTCCAGAAAGCAGGTTTTCTGGGAGAAGGTTGCAGTGAGATGATAAAATTTGACAAGCAGGAGAATAACAATTAGGGTATGGCATTTTGAAGAAATGTTTGTGATCTAGAATATTATTACCACTGGTGGGCAGCGACAATGCTATCAAATACGTATTAGCATGTACCAAGCCCATATGATTCAATAGAGCTCTGTAGAAAGGTAAATTATTGTAATTAGTTTAAGTGGACTATCTTCATGCAGTGATAATTTTTTGTTTATTTACAAATAAGGGCTAGTAAAATAGAAGTGGGAGGGAAATGGTGAAATTAACATAAAGGATGAACAATTAGAGAGCCACTTGATTGATGAAAAAGAAAGACTAGAATGTGTGGAAGGGAGGGAAAATGTTCTCATACAGCAGTCTCCACCATGACAGATAATGTTCAAGACAGCTTTCTCAGGAAAACCTTGAAATGTGTAACAGTTTAAGTGTATGTTCTCACCCATGACGCAGGATTTTTAGTTTGATGAATCATTTTTATAATTGGTTACTGCATTCTGCATGCTCTGGTCACAGATGAGGTCCTATAACTAGCTATAATGTGCTAATTAATTTTATCAGAGGTAACTAGGACTTCAATCTGTTCCAGATTTGTATCTTGGTAATCTGGTGAGAGACAGGGGGTTTCAAATAAATACAGAAACTCCACGTAGTTGCCAGTAGGTATGAATGCATGATAGGCATTGTACCCTGGAACAGAGGGAGTGCTATCACTACACTAGAACTAAGTTTCTCTAATTACACAAATGCTGATGACTTTGATGGTAAGAAAGGTCAATAGTTCAGAGGTTTTGTTGTGTAAACTTCTGGAATTAAGCAGTGCTACCTTGATAGAATCTGGACTGAAATCTGGTGTGTTGAGATGTCCATCAGGTGAACTCTACCTAAAAAAGCACTATGGAGAGAAGTACAATTTTTAGCCCATTAGCAGAAACAAAGCCGTGAAAGGTATAGGCCAACCATGGCAAAGCACAGAGGGTGTCTCTTGATCATTTCATCTCATACAGACACATTAAATAAATTCAGGAATGACAACAATTTGCTAGTCAGTTATTGAATCCAATTATTTTAACCTTGAATTTAGGCATGCTTTTTGGCAAAAATGGATGTTACTCATTTCCAGGGCCTTACATTCTTTGAAGACAGTCACTCTGTATCTTCCTGAAGATGGAAAGACTAACAGTATTCACTCTCAGTTGGCAATAAGTAGCTCAGAATCATGTTTGAGATAGTGTAAGAACCTAAGGGGTTCAAGTAACATCTCTTATCTTTGCACCGTTTAGTAAAAACCTACAAGAAAGACCCAGTAAGGCTAGAGGCTTTGCTGTGTAATACCTTAAACCTCCAGTGGTGCAGGCACATGGGATATATGCAAATGACCCCTAAAGGACATAATATTGTTTCAGCTACATGGCTTCTGAATGCTAATTCATTTTTACTTTAAGTTTTTTAATCCTTTTTCTGTTGCATTCAAGTAGTAGGGTTTTGGCTTTATTGGCCTGAATCCATTGACATACAAATTTATAAATCTAAAGCTTCATACCATCATCCACCCTCTTTTTCACATTTTCTACATGTGGTCAGGGTGCCGTGTTGTTTCCATTTCTCTTGATTCAGTGCCACACTCCTGCCTTCTTATACACCCATGCCTGACTGTCGCAGATCTTCTCTCACACAATCCATCCACCTTTTTGCTGGGCACTCTCATTTCCTCTTACCTTCTTTCTGTCTGCCCCAAATCATCTTCACCAGATTATTTTGTGCTTTTCTGCACATGTGCCTAAAACACCGTAATCTGTTCTCTTTGATCTTTTCTGCAACTGGAGCTATTTTGGCTTCTGCTCTTATGTCCTCAATTTTTCGTCTGCCCCACAGTGTGCATCCTACCACCCTTCTCAGAAAATTCATTTCCATTACCTCTAGCTTTCTCATCTGCTCTGCCTTTTCTACCCAGGTTTTTGTACCATACTGCAGTATTGGTCACATAACTGTTTTGTACACCTTACTTTTCAGCTTCTTTGGCATTCTTCTCCCATACGCTAAACCTGACAGTCTATGACAGTCAGCTGCAGCCCCTCTGATTCAAGCTTTGACCTCTTCATTCAGACTTCCCTTCTCCTTGATCACCCCTCCCAGATACTTGAAGCTAGTAGCCTGTTCCACTATCTTCTCTTCTATCTCAATTCTTAGCTTCTTCTGCCACTACCACTGTCTTATCTGTGCTTAGTTTTATTCCATGTGTCTTCAGTTTTACATCCCATTCCCCTATCCTTTGCTGAAGTTCTTGCTCAGAGTCTGCTTGTAATGCCACATCATCTCCATACAGCAGCTTTGTTGATCTGTTCCCTCTGATCTGTTTGCTAATTTTGTCCAAACCAGTATGAACAGTAGTGGGCACAGAATTGAAACCTGTGCACACCCACTCCCACTGGGAACCCCTCTGTGGGACTGAACACTGTTCATACTTGGCTCATTGGGTCTTTGTGCATAGCCTGCACTAATTTTACCAATGTTTCTGGGACTTCAAACCACCACAGTACTGCCAAATCAGCAATGGGACATATGCTTTCTCCAAGTCTGGGAATGCCCAGTTGGACACTTTCCTCATCTCTAGCTTCTTCTCAACTATCTGTCTCACTGCAAACATTGGGTCAGTTGTGTTGCATCCTGATCTGAATCTGAACTACTTATCTCCCATCTTACCATCTGCTACTTTATGTATCTGTTTATCAATCATCCTCTCCAGAACGTTCATGCAATGTGACAGGAGTTTGATACCTCTATACTGCCCACAGTTATGAATGCCCCCTTCGTTTTTGAATACTTTCATGATCATGAATATGCTTATTCTCCAGTCATCTGTGTACAAATTTCTCTCCACACTACTATCTAAACCTTCATGTATAAGAGTAAAATAAACTTTTCTTAATCTTGCATGTGAGGCTAAGCTACCTATTTTGATAAAACATGGGAATGAGAAACAGACATATAATTAAATTAATAAGAAAATATAAATCAGAAATAAGAAAAGTACAGTTGTATAAGTAAATTTACTATAACAGCAGATGTTCAAATAAATCATTGCTACAGTAACCTTAGCTAAATGGATTATGTCCTGCCATAGATATAACAGCCAGCCAGCCTTCCAAAGCCTTTGGATGCATTACACAAATGTGCCCAGACTGCACAAGATCCCAAAGATGAAAATCAGCAGCAAAAAATCTTCGGGATTTTTTTTTTTTTGCCAGTTGAAAAAAGGGAGGCTAAGATCCTGAGAAAAATGGTAAATGCTAGCCATAAACATAGAAGTCCTCACCCTGGCAATAAAACAGAAAAATAAGGTGTATGGGGAGGGAGTAGCTACTGCAACAGTGGTTTACTCCAACATCTACTGTTATGGCAAATTTACTTATACAATTGTACTATATCCATTCATTAAATCACTGATGCTGGAGCCATAGCTATGTGGGTAGATTACCATAGCTTACAGAGATTGGGAAGAAGAAAGAGGAGGTTTAAGGAGCTCATGCAGAATGGTCCTGCAAAGCTAGCTTTAGACCTAGAAAAGGGAATCTAGTCTATACTGTTTTGTAAGGGACCAAGTAGCTGCCTCTGGAAGGCCTCTAGAGTCCACCCTTTTCCAAAAAGTTATAGAAGAAGCTAAGGTCCTTGTAGAAAAAGTACTGATGCTGCCTGAAATATCATATTATGGTGGGAATGACAGAAAGAATAACAAGAGACTACCATCTGGAAATAATATGAATAATCTGTTTTGACATGATTTTCCCTTATTTCTCACCTTTATAGGAGATTAACATCTGTTCAGCTTTTGTAAAGGATTTAGCTTTGCTAAGATAATACCCGAGTTGTCTGTGTATGACTGGAGTAAGAAGAATCCTTTTTCCCTCATTTTTAGGTTCGGGAAAGAAGACAGAGAGATGGGTGGCTTGACATAATATGAACTCTGAAACCACTTTAGGCTAAATGAAGGACTTGCTCTCAATGAAACCATGTCAAAAAGACCTGACCTAAAATAACAGCTAGATACTGTTCTTGCAGATGAAAAAGTAATAAGGAACCCTGTTTATCAAGTTATGAACCTTAATACAACCTGATGAGCTGGTTCAAGAAGAGCCAGTGTTAATATTCCACAAACAAAGTTCAGATCCCAAGTAGATGCCAGCTGTTAAAAATCTGGACATAATCCAAAACCCTTTTCAAGATAAACTTAATTACAGACTGTTCTGAAAGAGGAGGTTTGATGGGCAGACATGCAGAAATGGTCAAGAGACAAACCTTGACAAAGAAGTAAGAAAAAATAGGATAATAACTCACATGCGTATTGCAAAACCAATGTAGCAGAAGCCCTGAAATGAACCTGGTTCTAAATGCAGCACCAACTACGAAATCTTAGCCATTTACCAATATATACTTTCCTAGTAGCAATATTCTGTCCTTTAACATCTATAATAATCCTTAATAAAGGTTCCTCTGATGTAACAGAACTGAATCTTCCAGGTAGTCAATTGTAATAGTTTCAGGATGGGTGCATCAAAATTCTACCATCTAGTGCAAGTAGATCCATTCCGTGAGGAAGTTTTGCGGTAATTGCCCTTGGCCAATTCCATAACAAGGGAGAAAGTACAGCTGTGTAAAATGTTACTATAATATTAAATGTCCTTCTCTTCACTGTTATAGTATTTTTCACCATAAGAATCTCCTGCCAAGGGCAGCCTAATGTCCGGCCAATATACCAAAGCATTAAGGTCCAGCCAATATACCAAAGCATTTAGATCTTGTATGAGCCATATGTCACACGTATGCTCCCCATTTAGGATGTAGTGCATAAAGGTGATATATGGATGAAGTTACCTGAACTGAACTGCCCTAGTAGAAAACAGTCTCCATGGGACAAAAAAAGGTTATGCATATCCAGAAGGAGAAAATGCATATGGAAAAGGAATATCCTTGACCAGGAGGAAAACTAAACCAAACCAAAGCCCAAAAGAAAAAAAGACAGCTGGAGGGAGTGAGTGAAGAGAAGGACATCTACTGTTATGGTAAGATTTTACACAACTCTGGTATGTCCTTCTGTATCAGTGTTGTAGTATTCATCACCACAGGAAGGAGTATAAAAGCTCAAGAAAAGAACTGGAAGGTGGAAGGCTGAGAAGAGCCCAAAACAAACCCACACAGAATGGCTTTAGCAAAACCTGCTCTGGGCCTAGAAATGTATCCAGTACATAATGCTATGTACTGAACATCAAGTAGCAGCTTCAAGGATGGAATTGGCATCCAGCCCCTTGAAGAAAGTACCAGAAGAGGCAACAGCCCTAGTGGAGTGAGCCCTAATGGAAGTAGACAGACATCTGCAATGAAGAGAATGACAAAAGGAAATGGCCTTAGTTATCCAGGAGGAGATGATATGCTTAGAAACAGCCAAACCCAATGTCCTGGGATGAAAAGAAACAGACATCTGGTCAGACAAATAATACCCAAGCTGTCTGTGCAAATTCAAGGTATGTAGAAGCCTCTCACTAGCAGACCGAGAAGAGGGAAAAAAAGGAAAGGAGTTGTACTGCCTGATTCAAAGACAACTCATAAACCACCTTGGGCATAAAAGAATAATTAGTATGCCGGGACACCTTGTTCCTGTGAAAAAAAGCAAAAAAAGAAATGATGTTCATAATGGCCTGAAGCTCAGAAACTCTCTGAGCAGAAGTAAGAGCAAGCAATAAGACAGTCTTCCAGGTACAATGCTGAGAAAAGGAGCCTGGATCAATTTTTCTAAAACAAAAGTATGGTCCCAAGGAGGAAAAATGGGTTTCCTTGGGGGTCTCAGAAGCAGGACACCTTTAAAAAACTGTTTGACCTCAAAACAAGAAGCCAAAGGAGGATTCAAGGGCAGCAGGCACCAATAGCTAACAAATGGGCCTTTATAGAATAATAGACCAAGCCAGACTGGAGGAACTCACACAAATAGGACCGAACCAAAGGGATCCCCACTGAAAAAGGGTCCTGGTTATAAGCATGGCACCAGAAAAAAAATCTCTTCCATTTGGATATATAAGACTTTCTGGGTGCAGGTTTTCTTGCCTCCTGTAAAACCTGAGCACATCCTCAGAAAAGAGGTGCCTAAAAGGGATCAAAACCCTATCACCCACAGTGTCCGCTGAAGTGTGACTTCTTGTCCTGTGTAAGGAGGTCAAACTGATGAGGTAACATGTGGTGATTACCCCTGGCCTGATGCATTATGAGGGGGAACCACTGCTGTCTTGGGCAAAAGGGAATCATTAGCAAGGTTTTTGGGGAGTCCAACTGAATCTTCTGCAGGACTCTTGGAAGTAGGGGAAGGGACGACAGAGAAACATCCCCTTCAAAGGAAAAGAATGGGTGTCTGTCTTCCACCCCCAGATAGCATAGCACTCTGGAACAGAAAAGAAGGAGCTGCCTATTTAGAGAGAAGGCAAAAAATCTAGCTGAGGAATACCCCAGTGATGGACTACGTCCAGAAACACATCTCTGATTAGCATACATTCATTCATGAGTCTGTGTTTTGGACCTGCTCAAAGCATCTGCCATTAGATTAGGCTTTGAAGGAATATACACTGCCTGAAGAGTTAACTGATAACTGAGACCCAGATCCAAGGCCTGAAGAACCAGCCTGCAGAGAAGGTAAGACTCTGTGCTCCCTATGTCAGCATACCACATCACTGTAGTGTTATCCGTGTAAACCTTCAGTGGGCCTGGACAGAGCATGGGGTAAAAAGCCTGAAGAGCCAGAATCAGAGCTCTCATCTCTTTGATGTTGATATGGTCTGACTTCTGAAGGAGGGGGAAAGATCTTGAACCACAGGAAGCACCCACCCCCAAAACCTGCAAATCCCTCTAGAGCCGGGCAAAATGATCAACAGCAGTTCCCCCTCAATATCTGGAGCAGATGCCTGCAAAGCCTTAGACATGTGAAAGGAAGGTTCCATGCCGGCCTCTGATGGGATCATGTCAGATGAATCTGACATAGACACTGGATGGCCTAAAGATCTATCACCCACTTCAAGAGAAACATCCAGTGAAGGTTGGACAGTCAAAGAATCCAGCCAAGATTTGTTGACCATCTTCTTACTTAACAGTATCTCAAGGTTAGAAGATCCTACCATGCTACCCCGGGGCTAACAGTTTAAGCCTCTGGTTCTTGAGATAGATGGCCAGGGAAGATAACTAACCTCTAAGAGTCGTAGGCACAAATGCTTTACAAATGCAACAGGATGTATGGTTATGGGAAGCATCCAGACAAAAAAGACACAGTTTGTGATAATCCTTATGGGGAATCTACCTCCCACACTGACATTTTCTCTTCTTGGATTGCATGAACTCTAGGTAACCAAAAAAGGACAAGACCAAAAGAAAAAAAAAGATCCCTACAGGGCACTTATCTCACAGCTAAGTATTCAGCACAGCAAAAGGGCATTCAGACCAATGAGTGATGATGGCATTCAGGCTGGCAACAAAAAAGTGCTGTGTAACTGCATCTGTATGTCACCTTTATGCTCAAATGCTGAGCATACATGTGATGTGGCGTATATACAAGATCTAAAGGCTTTGGTATACTGGCTGGACGTTGGGTTATACTTGGCAGGAGATCCCTACAGTGAATACTGCAACACTGATATAAAAGGACCTCACCAGTGTTTGAGCCAGAAGGAAATCACCACAATAATTTTTGGAGAGTCCTTCTGAATCTTCAGAAAGAACCCAAATAATAGTGCAAAGGGTGGAAAAGCATAAAGCAACATTCCTGTCCAAGGGAATAAAAAAGCACTTGTTTTACAGGTTTGGTTGCATGGAGTCTTGATAAATAATTTCTTTAGTTGTCTGTTTTGACTGGAGTCTAATAGATCTACCTAAGGAGTTACCCAAAGATGGACCAAATCCTTGAAGACCCCCTCATTCAGTCTCTACTCGTGAGGGTCCGTCCTGGTCCTCTCCAACTTGTCTGACATAACATTTTACTTTAATGGTATGCAGAAAGCTTGGAGGGAGAGATTGTGCTGAATTACTATCTCTCAGGCTGACATAGCTAATCTGCACATATAGTAAGACTTTGTTCCGCCTGGTTTGTGTTATGTACAATGTCAGTGTGGTGATCATAGGTTCATAGGTAGGTATTAGGCTATCGGCCCAGGGGCCTACGTAAGCCTAGCCAACACGGTTCCCTGGCTTATGCCACCCAAGAAAGATAATTTCCTGTGCCACTGTCAAGCAGAGCCACAGAAGTGATCACTGGGGTGTATTTCCTATTTCCCATCCACTCATCAAGATTTTTCTTGAAGAGTGCTAATGAGGAACTTTGCTTGACATAGATGGGTAGCTTGTTCCAGAGTATAGAAAGCCTCTGGGACAGGAATTTATCCCTCCAGCATGTCCTGTTTATTGTGGTGACAAGGTTTAGGTCCCTAGAGCATGTAGCTCGGAGGGATTGGGATTTCTTTAGGTGTAGCATGTCCAACAGCTCTGGGTTTAACATAGCTTTATATGTTAGGCAGAGATCTCCTCAGAGTAGGCGATATGCTACAGAGTAAATCTGGTGTTTTTTGAGACAGTCCGTGTAGGGCATCTGTTTAAAGTCAGTAATCCTCTTTGTGAGGTACTTCTGTGGCCTTTCCAGCTGCTGCAGATGTCTTGTAAGGTACATTCCAAAAGGGGCGTTATACTCTATAAAGGGTCTAATGAGTGCCGAGTAGAGGGGAACAATGACCTCTTTTTTCCTGGATGAGAGCCCTTTTGTGATGAGGTGTGCCACATAGAAGGATTTCCTGACTACTGTGGCAATGTGATTATCAAAGGACAGACTTCTGTCCACCTGGGTCCCAAGGTCTCTTATCACACATTCGGCGTTAAGTAGACTGCAGTTTATGTGGTAGTTCATGGGCACAGAGTTTTTAGCAAAGGGGATGACAATGCACTTTTTGGGATTGAGCTTGAGGCCATGCCTCTGACACCAGGCATCTGACTCAGTGAGGCCCTTCTGTAGGATGTCCACATCATTTGGGGACTCGACTATGGCTCCTAGTTTGCAGTCATCTGCGAACTTTATTAGCCAGAGGCCTTCTGTGTTAGCTTGTACTTCAGAGAAGTAGATACCAAACAGGAGAGGTCCCAGGACTGAACCCTGTGGTACTCCACTTGTCACTGGTCAGAAGTCCTTGTTGTCCTAGCAGAGGCCCTGGAGACCACAGATGGTAAATAGAATTAAGTGAATTTACTGCTGCCAGCATCTCTTTGGCATTTATTCATTTTGGTTTGACTTCTTTGTTCCACAGACGCTGCACTTTTACTCTCATAGACACAGTACCCTGTGCACTGATGAGCTGTTGTTGATGATTGTGCTGGAGTTGACAGAGAACAGGGAGGACCTGGATTCAGATATTTCTGGTCTCTTTGCCATAGCAATTCTCTCTTACAAAATGCAATCCTGCAATGTGAAATGTCAGGGATTAAAGATGCTGGGACCACACTGATTTCCGAAACCACCAAACATTCCTGATATGCAGTCTGACAAAGGGAATCATGAGAACTACAGATGCCATGAACCCTAAACCCTAAGAACTTTCCTGTCTTTGACTGAATGGAAAAGCTCGGGAACAGATCTAAGTACAAATCTACTTTTTCATGCAAGAAAAGCCTCCTGAATGGATATGTGCAGAAGGTAACTTAGGAACACTATCCTGTGCAAAGTAATAAGACAGGATTTGTGCATGTTCAATCGGAAGCTTAGGTTGAGAAGGAGATTTCTGATACAAGAAACTCCTGGAATTTTGAAAAAAGACTCTACAGTGAGAGGCAAGTCTACTAAATAAGGGAAAATTTGCATATCCTGCAGATTGCAATGGACTATCACAAGAGCTAGACACCCTTGGAGCAGAAAATAAATCCAAGTTGAATGTAGAGAATTTAATGTATCACCCAGAAGAAAAAGATAATCTTAGGTTCATAGGTTGGTACTAGGCTATCAGCCCTAGGGCCTATACAAGCCCAGCCATAACAATTCCCTGGCTATTTCTTCCCAAACTATTTACTTCCCTGGACCCCTGTCTAGCAGGGTGACTGACGTGATCCCCAGGGTGAATTTCCTTTCTCCCATCCAATCGTCAAGGTTCCTTTTGAAGAGGGCCAAAGAGGCACTCGGCTTGACATGTATGAGCAATCTATTCCAGAGTCTGGGGTGTCTCTGGGTCAGGAACCTATCCCTCCAGCATGTTTTGTTTATTGTGATGACAAGGTTTAGATCCCTGGAGCTTGTGGCTCTGAGGGATTGGGATTTTTTTAAGTGTAGCATGTCCAACAGCTCTGGGTTTGACATGGCCTTGTATGTTAAGCAGAGATCGCCTCTGAGTAGACGATATACGACAGAGTATAGCTGGAGTTTTTTAAGGCGGTCAGCGTAGGGTATCTGCTTTAGGCCTGTGATTCTTTTAGTGAGGTA
This sequence comes from Protopterus annectens, assembly GCF_019279795.1. NCBI lineage: Eukaryota > Metazoa > Chordata > Ceratodontiformes > Protopteridae > Protopterus > Protopterus annectens. Next base: position 1,886,141,348 of record NC_056735.1, read on the forward strand.
TTTCTGCGGACTTTCCAGTTGTTTCAGATGTCTTGAGAGGTACATACCAAACGGGGCGTTGTATTCTATAATGGGTCTAATGAGGGATGAGTACAGTGGGACAATGACCTCCTTTTTTCTGGATGAAAAGCCCTTAGTGATGAGGTATGCCACATAGAAGGATTTCCTGACTGTTATAGCGATGTGGTTATCGAAGGTGAGACCACTGTCCACCTGTGTCCCTAAGTCTCTTATCACACTTTCAGTGTTTAGTGTACTGCCACCTATATGGTAATTCACGGGTACATGTTTTTTCCCAAAGGGGATAACTATACATTTCTTGGCATTGAGCTTGAGTCCATGGCTCTGGCACCAAGAATCTGTTTCTGTAAGGCCCTTTTGTAGAGTATCCACATCATTTGGGGATTCAATAATGGCTCCCAGTCTGCAGTCATCTGCAAACTTTGTTAGCCAGAATCCCAAAGTGTTGGCCTATACTTCAGAGAAGTAGATGCCAAACAAGTGCGGTCCCAGGACTGAACCCTGAGGTACTCCACTTGTCACTTGTCTGGAGCTGGATTTGGAGTCGGCTACTTTTACAGTGTGGGTTCTATCAGTAAGCCAGTTAGCAACCCATTGGGTGACGTAGGGATTAATGCCCAGCTTGCTAAGTTTATCTATGATTCCAGAGTGGGGGATGGTGTCAAAGGCCTTGGCAAGGTCTAGATAGGCTGTGTCGACCACCTTACCCTTGTGCATGGCTCTGGAGACTGATTCGAAGAAGTCAATCAGGTTCAGGAGACAAGATCGGCCCTTCACGAACCCAAACTGGGTGGGGTCCAGTGTTTGAAGGTTGCCAATGTCTTTGTTTATAAGTTCCATGATAATACGCTCCATGGCCTTGCAGATAAGGCTCGTCAGACTGATGGGATGGTAGTTTCTGGGAGACAAGGTGGATCCCCCCTTGTGGAGTGGGATAACTTTAGCTCTGTGCCACTCAGTGGGCACAAAACCTGAGGTGAGGCTATGATTAAACATTTGAAAGCACCTGAACTCAGTGGCAAAGGGAATGAGATGATAAGCATCTTTTAAAACTAGAGTTACTAAAACACATAGAGGAGGACAGCATATATTGAATTGTGGAACTTTCATAAACTGGTTGGGAAAGGATGGAAGTAGAGCTGGTGTCCAAGAGGCTTCCTTCTTCAGCACCAAAAAAAAAAATCTTGAATAAAAAACTATTTCTATCTGGTTTGAAGGAAGGTTCTATTACTCCCAAAGACTGCATAAGCAAAATGAATGGACGGAACAGGAACGTTTGATTTGGAAAATGCGAAGGAATCCCCTGGAAAGGAGGGGGGGATAGTCACTGCCACCGGTAACCCATCCAAATTACATTCAAAATCCATTTTTCTGTGACAACATATTATCAAAGAGAAAAATGAAGAGCCAGATTCTGGGACTAATTAATGGTACTGTCAGGGTGGGGAGTTGGGAGAATGCTGCAATACTCATTTCAAAAATATTGGACTGTCTTTTCTGAGAGTTTTCCTCCTACTTCTTTGAACCTCCTTGCTACTTTTGTTTGAAAGTCTGCTGTTGAGAAGCTTGTTGAGAGTGCTTGCTCTGCTTTTTGTAAAGATCCAGAGTTTGAGAAAAAAATTTTTCGAGAGTTGGAAAAGGAAGGTTGAAAAATCTAAGTAACACCCTATATTACTTTTCATCTTTTATCAAATTGTTTGAGGATCTGCATAGCAAAGGGCCCAAAGAAAATATTTTTATGTAAAAGAGAATTCAAAATTTCAGGTTTAACATCCTCAGGAAATGTAAATAATGTTTTGTTATCTGGGAAACAAAAGAAAATAAAAAATTCAGAGTACACTTGTTTCCTGAAAAACTGGCAGTTATGTTCCTCATGTTGACAAAAGAGTTTGCCAGTTGAGAAATCTAAAAGATAAGGTGGCAGAAGAATACATTTTCCCCAAATCTGTGAAAAACATTACTATCCTTGTCAGAATGAGATGGATTTGCATTATCTAATTATTTTGCTCCAGAAGAATCAGAAACAGAAATTGCAGCAGGGTCATATCTGGAATGAGAAAATAAATATTTAAAAGATTGATATATTCTAGCTGCCTTCTCAGGGGCTGCACATTGACAGTTAAGTATAGTAAACATCCTCAAAAGCTGATAAAAGTGGAGAAATTGCAGCTGATTGAGGAAATTCAATTTGTAATAAATCGATAGTTTTCAAAGATGCTGAACATCATTTTGTTCTCACTGAAATATTTCATTCAGTTTGGAGATAGTTTCAGAGAAACAAAATTTCTCAAAGCAAAACTCTGAGGAAAAAACTTTCTTCATAATCAGATACTCTTACTTGAGCAGAAAGCAGAGAATATGCCTTTTCCAAGTTTATTCCCTGTTCTTCAGACATGGAATCATCAGAGTCTGCGGAAACAGTGTTATGTTTTACTCAAGGAATTCTAGTCAGAATGTAAAGAATTTAAGGCCTGAAATAAACCCTGGGACAATCCAATAAAATCCTCCTTATCTACAGAAACAGAGTCTGATGAAGATAAATGTTTAACTTCACCCAGGGGAAAAGGTCTCTTTCTCTGGCCATTGAAAGAAGCCCCCCCCCCGCTCTCTCCTCCATGACCTACAAGAGTGGCTCTCCTATGCCTGCCAAGGGCAAGTGAACAACCACAGAAGACATGTCCTATCCCCAGCTTTTAGTGGCTGAAGGGACAACACCAGAGAGATCCAGAGGAAAAAAGTGAATGGTCTGAAAAACCAGAAATGGCCACAGCAGTCACCCACCAGTGGTGAGACACAGACCGAGTCTAATCTGTTGGCAATTTTCTTATTCTTGGGTCTGAAGGAAGGTAGAACCATATGACTGATAAGTTTCCATGGCTCTGCCAGAAAAGAAGCTGGATTCGGGATTAGCAAAGTTATCAAGAATCAGTAATAGGTAACTTGTCAAACATAGTGTTCACAAGCAAATACACAATGACTGTTCACACAAGCACTAGGCCCTGTCTCCAAAAAGTAATCTCAATAAAATTAGTACAAGGGTATCCGTAAAAACTGATTAAATTAAGAATAAGCAGTAAAAGATAAAAAAATAGAAGGTAACAAGTCTGACAGTCATTCGCAGAAAAGCAGAATTTCCAGCAAAATACATTGTTCCTGTTAAAAAAACACCATCAGTTTTCATAGAAAAAATATATATTGTGAAAGGTTTTCCCAGAAGAGAACATATCTGCTCAGTAAAGGAGGGATCCCCTGAAGCCTGCAAGATAAGCCCTATTGTTTGGATATCCTTCAGAAGGGACTCACGGAAACAGATAGCTGGTGCCAGAGCCATGGCCTGAAGTTAAACGCCAAAAAATGTATAGTCATACCCTTCGGGAAAAACAAGGTAACCCCAAGCTACCATATAGGTGGCAATCCACTAAGCACAGAAGAGGTTATCAGGGACCTGGGGACCCAGGTTGGCAGTGGCCTTTCTTTTGACACTCACGTTGCTAAAGTGGTTAGAAAGACCTTCTACATTGCCCACCTGATCATGAAGGGATTCACGTCCAGATCTAGTGAGGTCATTGTTCCCCTGTACTCTTCACTTATCAGACCAATGATCGAGTACAATGCCCCATTCGGGATGTATCTCACCCGACATCTGCAGCAATTGGAGAGACCCCAAAAGTTCCTCACCAAAAGGATAAAGGGACTCCAAATCTGTCATATGCTGCCAGATCGAAGAAACTCCAGCTCTATTCAGTCGCATACCGTCTGCTCAGAGGTGACATGTGCCTGACATACAAGGCCATGTCCAACCCGGAATTAATGGACATGCTCCACCTCAAAAAATCCAAATCCACCAAAACCACTAGAGCAAGCGACTTAAACCTTAGCACAGATATAAATAGGACGTGCTGGAGGGATAGATTTATCACTCAGAGACTCCCTATGCTGTGGAATAAAATCCCGGTCCATGTGAGGCAGAGCACCTCGCTGACTCTGTTCAAGAGAAATCTAGACCTGTGGATGGGAGATCGTAGGTTTACCCCGGGAATCATCTCTGTGTCACTGCTGGACAGAGGCACAACAAACTAATGGGCACAGTATTTTTTCATATAAGGGGTGGCGTAAGCCACAAAAATTTGGGCTAGGCTTATAAATGCCTTAGGGCAGATAGCCTAGTATAAACCTATGAACCTATGAACCTAAGAAAGTACTGAAGATTTTGGCACCAATATTGGTGGTTCTCCCCTTTGGGATCTCACGCACCATCAGTCTGAGCACATGTGTGGAAGGTAGCCATAGTATTTGGAAGGCTGGATGGCTGTTATATTCTTGGCAGGATGTAACCCATATAGCTAAGTGTACTGCAGCAATTATTTAATGAACGAATACCTCATATTCATCTCACTCTTCCTCAGCCCAGTGGTAATATGTAAAGCTAATTTTCATGGTTTTAGGACTAAGTCAGTGCAGGGAAAGAGTACAGGTGATTTTCCGAGTATATGAATAAAGTTCATTGGAATGTCAGTGCTCCCACTGCATATGTCATCAACATTCGTGTCAGCTTTGGAACTAGCCTTACTAGATGCAAACAGGATGTACCAAAACAAAAGCCTAACCAGATGTATCATTTCCAGGAATTATGACAACATCACATCAAAGGAAGCATAGTGAGTGGAAAGAAATATCAAAAGCAACAAGACATTTAAGATAACCAGCACTGCCGAGTTCACAACAGCTATATCACTACAGTCACAAAGAATTCATATATCAAATCATAAAATCAGCAATCCATCAACTAAGAAGCAAAAGAGCAACAGCCTTAGAAGTCAACCATTAATCCACTCAAAACACTGAAACTGAAGTCCCAATAAATGTGTGGTATGCAGCTTGATGTGGTTATACAATTCCAGTTTCTGCACAAAGCATTGCACATATTTTTGACAATTCTGATAACTATATGAACAGATAGTGAAGCTGAACAAAAGAAGGGAAGGCAAGGAAGCCATTAAATGAAATTCTTAGTACATGACATATGCAGGCAAGAAGAAAGGAAGCATAATACAATTATCAGTTCAACAAAAAGCCTGCAGCCTTAAATTAACATAGCTGACAAGTTAATTCCAATTGCTCACTTGGACTCCCATACTCTGTGTGATATCTAATGCTGCAAACCAACAAGCTTGCACTTCTGTATCTATAGGGCCCACTCTTTTCTTATTATTACAAAACTCTTTATTTTATAAATACCTTATGCTATATCTACATACCACTTCATCTCTCTTTAATTTTACTTCCAGAAGTAGACAATTTGGCAAACTTCTGGGATAAAACCAGAGCACTGAAGGCTTGAACAGTTACATGAGTTGGAGGCATCTTAAATAGCGGGAAGATTTATACTAGTATTGGTATATATTTCTGTGCAGCTCATAATAAATGGATTGGACTAGTAAAAACAAAATGCTAAAGACTGTAAATCTGTGACAATGATTAGTAATAATGAATTTGATTTATATATTATAAATATTTAAAGACACGTTATACACTGAAGTGCTGATACAGAGTAGACAAACTTTTTATTAGTAATTCACAACTAGAAATCGATATTTAAATGTAAAATTATATAACAAGGTTTTCTTTTATAAACATTAAAAATAAAGAAAATGTTTACTAATAGCATCATTTAAGGTCTGATAAATATTTTGGGATGTATTCATCAATATAGGTGTACAGTACAACAGGGCTGGCACACAGTAAATCTGTGTACGAAGTCTGCAACAGTTCAGAAAGACTAGTAGTAGAAGTGGGCCACAGCACATATGGTCTGGTCCAGTTCTATAACTATAGTACTTCATGCATGGAATACATCTTTAACCCCCCCCCCCAAAAAGAAAAATATATATACACAATTTAAGACTCAACATTATTGCAGTCCTACTGGAATAACTTGTGAGATAGCAACCACAAACCTGTCAATGGTGCTGTGCTCCCTCACTAGTATGTTGTTCAGCATACTGTGCTGTGCAAAAATGTAGTACATTAAAACAAGACAGTGATGCTGGAAGCTCCCACCAGTGGTAGCCCATACAGCACCACATCCCCTCATTACCATAGGAACCTGGTCTACCTGAAAACCTTGATGATGTTCTGAATCCCAGTTAAGTATAACAGAAGAGCACAACACATCAGTATAAGGCAGTTGCTTACCACTAAGCTACAAATAACCACTTAGTAAAGCATAATATACTGTCACAAAAAATGGAAGCAAGTGCAGTAGAATGAGACTAAAAACTGTGAGAATATAGCACAGAAAGCCCAATGAAGTAGAGCACACTGGTTTATTCAGAGACAGCCCTCCACAAAATATATATTTGTGCATAATATACTGTGCCTAATTACCTTGCCTCTTTACATTACGGTGTGCTGACACGCTAAGCTGTGCTGTCTAACAACCAGATCATGGGAGCATCTAGAATGCAGTGGGCTACTATAGACTCCAGCGCACCAGTCAGTAAAATGGGAATGCTGTTGCCTGCTAAGGCAATGACCAAATGGACAGCTAATCAAAGCTAAAGGACAGCTTCCATACCCTCTAACTGCCAGGAGCTCAAGCAGAGTTCCACATAAAAAGCTGTTAGAGCTCCAAAGGTTTCAGAGTTTACTTGTCCATGAAGGGGGCAATAGCTCTGAAAGGAAAAATGCTAGGGAACGTTAAACAAAAGTAACTGCATATTCAAGGGTATGTACATCCACCTCCTTTCCATACAAAAATAAAAGGTGGGGGGTTGGAGTGAGGAGTCAGCTACTGCAACAGTAATTTACTTGAGCATCTACTACTATGGTAAGTTTACTTAAACAGGTAGACTATGTTCAACATTAAAACACTGCTGCAGTAGCCTAAGCTAGTCAGGTAGATTACAGAAACTTAGAAATCATAACTAAAAGAGTAAGTAAATTAAGAATTCCCTGGGGACTGGTCCTACCAAAGCCAGTTGTGCACCTAGAAAAGGAATCCAATTTACAGTGATTTTTAAAAATACCATGTTGCAGTCTCTAGAATACTTTAAGAGATCACCCCTTTCCAGAAAGCAACAGAAGAAGCCAAAGCCCTACTGGAATAGGCTCCAACCCTTCCTGGAAGTGATTTGTTATTGAAGAATAGCAAAATGAAATAGCATACGATAACCATCTAGAAACTGTCTGCTTTAATACTGGTTGTCCTTTTTTATTTTACCTTTATAGGAGACAAGCAACTGACTAACTTTCATGAAGGACTGAGTTTTGCCCAGGTGTTATCTGAGCTACCTGTGAGTATGCAGAGTATGAATAATTCTCTCTCTCTCTCTCTCTCTCTCTCTTATTTTGGGTTCTGGAAAAAAAGACTGGGAGATTAACAGACTGGCTCAGGTTAAATTCTGAATCTACTTTAGGCATAAAAGAAGGATTAGATCTTAAAGAAACCCTGTCCTTGTGGAAAATGAGGTGGGACTGATTCACCATAAGGTCTTGTAACTCAGATAAATTTCAGTCAGAGCAATCAGTAAAACAGTCTAACATGTTAAGAACCTCAACTGATCCTAAAGAACTGGTATAAATAGAAAAAAACTATAAGCTTCTAAAGCACAAAATTCAGATCCCAAAGACGAGCCATGTGAACTACCTTTCGAAAACTGACTGGCTTGGGAATAAGAAGAAAAGGGGGATCTAGGGCAGAGAGGCAGAAATGGTAAAAGAATGAATCTTGATAGAAGAATAAGAAAAATTATTGGAAAATAACTCATACAACTAATCAAGACCCAGAGGTAGTCTGGCTTTAAAAGCAACTTGGTCCTTGGAATGGCAGCAACTAAAAATTATTTTTCACTTAAGCATACATGTAACAGGTTTTATAGCCTGTTTTAGTACATCCTGCATGTCTCAAAAAAGATATCTAAACAGTATAAAGATTTCATCATCCAGGCAGTCAAGTGAAGAGATTTCAGGTTGGTGTGTAAAACAACTTCTGTCTTATCTACGTAAATCCAGTGTGTGGGGAAGCTTGTGGTAATTAGACAGGACACTTGTGGTAATAATCCCTGGTGGAATTCAAAAGATGGGAGAACCAGTGTTGCCTTGGCCAAATCAGAGTCACCACCACTACCTTTGTGGAGTCCTTCTGAACCTTTAAAAGAACCATGGATATCAGTGGAAAGGGTGGAAAAGCATAAGGGAACATTACCATCCATGAGAATGAAAAAGCATCTGTCTCTTAGGCCCAATGCAAGGAATCCTAGAGCAGAATTTATTTAACTGTCTGTTGTGAGAGAAGGCAAATAGATCTACTCAAGATGCTCCCCACAGTTAGATCAACTCCTGGAATAGCCGCGGGTGCAGTTTGTCCTGGTCTCCTTAGCTGGTCTGCTACAATTTTTTGCTCTGATGGAATGTATGAAGGCTGAAGAGTCAAACTGAGCTGTGGGTCTATTTTGCAGGCTATCACTGCAAGTCAGCAGTAAGATCTGTTACCCCTCTCTCTTTGTTTATCTACCATACACTGTGCATTGTCTGTGAAACTCACATAGGTCTTAAAGGCCACAGACCTTGCAAGTTCACCCGTTTGGACACAGCCTCCTACACCAGGTCCGAAGCATCTGTTGCAACAGAATGAAGAGGAAACAGACAGGAGGATAGGAAACCTGGATTCTGACAGAACTGGTCTACCAAGCATAGAATGTCCATGCTTACAACCCCCAGAATAATGATCTGAAAAGATAAAGAGTGCATATGCTGAGTCCAGACTGACCTGCGATACCACTAAATTTTTCTCATTTGAAGTCTGGATAAGGGAATCATAAGAATCACAGGAGCCATGTACAACATCCTAAGAAATTATCTAGAAGATACCTGGTTTTGATTGGAAAAAAGTTAAGAACTGTTGGAGCACCTCTACTTTGCCTGGTGGGAAAAAAAGCTCTCCACAGACCAGAATCTAATGCACATCCTAGGAAAACTATTCTGTGAGAAAGGATGGCAGAAAATTTCTGTACGTTTATTTGAAAACTCAGACTCGGTACAGGATTCTGAACACTTGCCAAGGACTCTTGAAATTGGTAAAACGTCTGCAAATATAAGGCAATTATCCAAATATGGAAAACTGTGAATGCCTTGACGTCTGTAATAATGAATTACCGGTACCAGACACATTGTAAACACCCATGAAGTAGTAGATAGTCCAAAGGGAAAGACAAAGAATTAATATTGTCAGCAAAATACAGAAAAATAATAAGAAAATGTGATGGTAGGCATCTTTTAAGTCTAACTTTACGAAGAACACTAGTAAAGGTGCATGAATCTAAAGGGATAATATTTCTATCTTTGGGACTTTGATAAAAATATTGAGAAAGAAGAGGTCTAGCACAGGCCTCAAGGTTCCTTCTTTCTTTGGCAACTGAAAAATCCTTCAATAAAACTCTTTGCCCGTCTAGCAGGCAGGCACTGTTTTATACTCCCAGAGATAACATTTGTTCTTGAACAGAAGGAAACAGGGATGTTTGGTTTATGGAGCAAGAAAGACTCTCCTAGAAAGCAGGGAGGGACTGCATTTGCAAGTATACCACGGTTGAATGACTTTCAAAACCCATATGCCTGAAACAATGTGGTGCCACAAAGGAAGAAGTAAGTGCAGACAGAGGGGTAGATTGCCAGAGTGGAGAGAGTTTGAAGAGGCAACAGTGATTCTGACTTTTAGACTGTCCTTCACTTTGAGAGGCTTTTCTTTTTTTTTTTTTTTTTTTTTTTTTGGCGCCTCCTTGCCATTTCTTTTTAAAATCATTTTGAGGGCACCTTGCTGCTTGAATTGCTGTTTGACAAAGGGAGCTGAGGTGGAAGGATCTTTTTTTTATTTGCCTTAAAAAAGGAAGGTGCTTTCATTCTAAACTGAACATCAGGTCTGATATTCTGTTTAGAACAAAAGCTCGTACCACTATGTGAATAGTGTGTGTTTATTTACTCTTTGGCCAGTAATTTATTTATAATTGTTTTGTTTTCTGGTCTTTGTAAGTTTGCTAGTTTCTTTTTATTTCTTAAAAGGGAAGGTTGGAAGATTTGCATTGCCCCTTGAATCAACTTTGCCCTCGCATAAAATCTCTTGAGCGCCTCAGCTGCAGAAGGGCCAGACAAAACTTCCTTGTTCAGGGGAAAAAAATAAAATACTAGTTTTAACATATTCAAGAAGATTTTGCAAACATAACCAAACAAATTTGTTATGACTGACTAAGAAGCAACAGCTCTGGAAACAAAATCAGCAGCATCTTGAAACATGTTAAACCGTGTAAAATTACTTCATAAGCAGATACAAAAGATGGATTCAAAGCATTTTTCACCTCAAAAGTGGGAAGGTTAACAGGTAACATGTTCATGCTCTCAAAAAAAAAAACAGAAGGAAAGACTTTAACATATGAGTCTGACAGTTTAAAATTCTGAATGTTACAAAGTTGCTTCCCAAATGTATCAAAAGTTTTCCCATCTTTCTCAGAGGGATCAACATTAGTATTTTGTTTAGCAGACAGATTTTGATAGGAGAATCACATCAGGTGTGTTTTAGGGTTAGAAAACAAGTATTTGTGAAAGTCTGGGGTGCCCTGTATAACCAATCAAAATTCCTACGGGCAGGAGGTTTATGGTCAGGTAAACTAAAAACTGTCAAGAGAACATTCTCTAAAGTTGATAAAACTGATGAGCAACTACAGACTGAAGAATATCCAGCTGTAACAATTCATAAAGCATTTGCTGGGAAACAGGAATTTAATTCTGATTCTACTGAAATACCTCCTTCATTTTAGATAACATTTCAGAGAATGGTCTTCTGGAAGGAAATCTCAAGCAAAACTTCATTCAGAATCAGACTTTCCAAATTGTGAAGAAAATCCTGAAGCACAACATTCTCTCTTAAATCCTGGAAAATCAGAGTCACAAAAAGAAGGAACTATGTTTTTTCTGAAGACTAAGTTAAAGAAAAAACAGAAATTAATTCCCTAGCAAATCCCAGCAAATCATCCTTGTCCTTAGCAAAAGAAATAGGAGAAAAGCTTTTTTGTTTTCTTTTCTTGGGTAAACTCCTTGGAAAGGAACTGACTCAAAGCAGGCATACTATCCAGGGGATCAGGCTGCAGTTTTCCCAGATATGTGGTAGATATTTGCCTGTTCATCTCACTGAGACTGGCAAGACTGGTTTTCCTTTGCCCTTGGAGGGCAACTATACATCCACTGGTGAAATGTCTATCCCCCCTGGTCCTTATTTGCTGTAGATGCTACACCACAGTGAAAAAATAATGAGCAGTTCGAGGAGCCAACTCTGGACACAGTATAGTCACTCTTCAGCATCTGAGGCAAAACTGAAGCCAGCTTGATAATCAAAGACTCCATCACAACTTTCTTCTTTTTGCAGATGGGGAACAAAAGAACCTAGGAAACTGGTTAACTGCTCCATAGGTCCACCTGCAAGGGAAGTCTCAAAGAAGGTTAGCAAATTCTGTAAGAGTTACAATACAATAACCCCCTCAAACATTATAGACAAGCTCACTAATTTAGAAAAAAGACCTTAGGTGTTGTCTACAGCTTCAGGCTTCAGACTGTTAAGACACAATTTATTGATAACTTAAAAAGTGAAGCTGACAGGATGTAAACTTCACTAGAATATGATGAAATGAAAAAAGTTAAGTATCCAAGCAGTTGTCATCCACAGCTTCAAACTTCAGGCTGTTAAAACTCAATTTATTGAAAACTTAAAAAGTGAAGCTGACAAAATGCAAGCTTCACTGAAATGCTGAAATAATTAGCCTAGTAATTAACATCCACAACTTCAGGCTTCAAGTTGTTAAAGCACAGTAAATAGATGCTTTGTAAGCAAGGCTGACAAAAACATATACTTCACTGGAGTGTAAAAAGCTGATGAAATTGTCCAAACTATCCAAGCAGTTGTCATCCACAGCTTCAAACTTCAGGCTGTTAAAACTCAATTTATTGAAAACTTAAAAAGTGAGGCTGACAAAATGCAAGCTTCACTGAAATGCTGAAATAATTAGCCTAGTAATTGACATCCACAACTTCAGGCTTCAAGTTGTTAAAGCACAGTTAGATGCTTTGTAAGCAAAGCTGACAAAAACATATACTTCACTGGAGTGTAAAAAGCTGATGGAATTGTCCAAACGATAAGCGCTTTCGGCAGATGCCTTCTTCAGATCGTATAAAGGTGTGGTTAGCTCTTCCTGTTTATAAAGGAAACACAATCAAGAGCTGGTAACTAATTGTCTTTCGTGTTCTTAAAGGCACAGGACAAAAAATAAATGTTCAAAGTGGAGATTTGTCTCCAATAATGTAGTTCAATGTTAGAAAAGCTAGAATCATGTATTAATGTTTGGTAGGTTTCTTCTAGATTTTAGAACAGGTCTGAGAGGTACTATTGTATTAAGACCTGGGGGTCGATTGGCTCTAAAATTGTTGATCCAAAAGATCTCTCTCAATTCTGTCCTGTTATGGACATCTCCTTCCCTGATGTTTTGGGTGACCACTTCCACTGCTTTAAACAAGAAATTATGCGTAGGATGGACCAATACATGTGCTGCTAAGGCATTATGTTGAACTTTCTGATCAATGTCTCTGACATGTCATAGAATACGATCCTTTAATCGTTGGTCAATTTTACCAAGATAAAAAGCTTGGCACTTGCGACAGGTAGCCAAATAGATAATATGGCTAGTAGTACAATCAGCATAAACATTGAAATGAAAGTTACGTCCAGATACTGGATGGAAAAAAGTATTACTAGTATCTAAGTAGGGACTAGCTTTGCATCTGCAGCATTTAAAAGTACGTTTGCGGTCTGATAGTGGACCACCACGTTTAAAGCCATCTTTATGGCATAATAATCTCTTGATATTCTTTTTATTCTTATAGAGAAACCTGGGTCTCTCTCCAACGATGTTCTTTATTTTATCATCCGCTGTCAGAATCGGCCAGAATTTCCTGATCACTTCACAGACCTGTCGATTGACTGAACTGTAAGTGAGCATACATCTAAGTTGTTGAGGTGTTGTGTCATCAGGCTGTCTTCGTGAAGCTTGTTCAGACCTCTGTGAGTAATAAGGTTGACCTCTTTGCTTTCTATAGGTTTGCACCTGTGAAACTGGTGGAAAATTATTTTCCTGGTAAGCCCTATCCTTCAAATATCTATGTAGATTTGATTGCTCTTCCAAGAATTCCTCCTCATCAGTACATAGTCTTGAGACTCTTAAGATTTGGTTGTCAAAGATGTTATCAAAAATATGTCTTGGATGCATGCTCTGCCTGTGTAAGAAATGATTTTGCCAGGTCTCTTTCCTATGCACCCCAGTAGAGAGACCTTGAGTTGGATGTAAATGTATCTTGACATCCAAGAAATCTATGACTGAGGATGAGTGTTTCATTTTGAACTCATGGAAGTCAGTGCTGTTGTTAATGAAGCTGACAAAAAGATCCAATTGGTCAATACCTCCTTTCCATAAACAAAAAACATCATCCACAAATCGCCCATAGTAGACAAGTTCATTCTTCCAGATTTTTCCATCACTGAAGATTGTTTTAAATTCCCACTCAGCCAAGACCAAGTTTGAATAACTGTTGGCACATGGAGTTCCCATGGCCACACCCCAGGTTTGCAAAAGCTCACTAATTTAGGTATAAACCCTTTTATCACCCACTGGATAGCTAACTGGCTCAGTAATATGACCCAGGAGGTCAAAATGGGTGAGGCCACCTCCACCAAGAGGCCAGTCACTTCTAGTGTCCCCCAGGTCTCGGTACTGGGCCTGCTCCTTTTTTGGCATCTATTTCTCTGAAGTGGAAGCAAATGCTGAAGGTTTATGGCTGACTAAGTTGCAGATGATTGCAAGCTGGGGGTTATCATCAAATCCCCTGCAGACATTAACATTCTTCAAGAAGGTCCATTTCTGACTACCAAATGGTGCAAAAAGTCATGCTCTTAAACTCAATGTTAAGAAATGCATAATTGTACACTTTGGGCAGTCAACCAGCCCAGCTAAGTAGCATGTTGATAATTAATACACCCCCTAGAAGTTGACACACTGATCAGAGATCTGGGTACACATGTAGACAGTAGCCTTACCTTCCACCACCACATGGTCACAGTACTGAGGAAATCCTTTTATGTTGTAAAACTTATAGATAAGGCATGGCATCTAGGTCCAAAGAGGTCATTATCCCACTGCACTCCACCTTTATCAGACCAATCATAAAGTACAGTGCTCCCTTTGGTATGTATCTGACCAGGCATATGCTGCAACTAGAGCGAACTCAGAGGTTCCTTACAAAAAGAATACAAGGCATAACAAACCTGCCTTATTCAGAGTGCCTTAAAGCCCCTTCCGTCTTCTCAGTCTCCTACAGATTGATGAGGGATGATCTATGGCTGACTTACAAGGCATCTGCAAACCCCACACTTATGAAACTTTTACATATTCTGGAACTAGCAAAAACAATCCAGGACCACCAGGACCATCAGGACTTCAAACAAAACAAATCCTTTATTAAAATGTAAGCGCTTTCATGCCCACAACATGGCACTTCATCAGACATAAGACAAATAAACCACAAGCTCAATATATACCATAACTAATTAAAATCAATCAGAGTAAATCATTAGATGATTAATGAATCAATTTACATTCCTTTAGCAGAGGTTTTAAAGGTACACATGTATTTAATCCAGGGGTTCTATGTGCTTGTAGCTTCATTATCCACCTACTCTCAGATTTCTCTATAATATTGTTTAAATCTCCACATCTTTCACTAAAATTAAAATGCTGTAATACTAAAAACTCGAAAGGGTGATCACTAAAGCTATAAATATGTTTAAGCATCACTCCTAACTTTTTTTATACATAACACTAATACACAAAATAAAGTGATCTGGAAATGGTAAGCAGCGAAGACAAAAATTACAGAATTTTACTCTTAGTAGGATTCAATTGTTAATACTAGACAGATAATGAAACCAATGTCAAAAACTGACAGACTATCCATCCAGACAGTGGTAACACTATATAATGCCTCTTACAATGAGAGAGAGGGACAGTAAGGATAAAGGACATAGAGGCAGTACTGGCAAAGTTATGATAAGTCAAGCAGGTTCATATGCAACCATTCAGAAGTAAATATTTGCCTGATTCTGGACATCCGTATATTACTAAAAGGTGAACAACAGAAACACCGAATCACAGAATGTCAAAAACTGACTGCAAACAAAAAAAAAGTGAAAATGTTTTTGCATGGTGCAAGTCTTCAAACCTTCTGCACACCCCCTGTGGAAGGCAGTATCCCACACCCTCACTACTTATATATATGTCAACTCTGAGATCATACAACAGAGAAAAGGAAATGCTCCATAATCCCGAATGTCGACCAACATTGTAGAAACAGTAGCACAATATCTTCCATGAAATGTGAATCACCCAAAATATTTGATCATATTTTGATGAAAATACCATTCCACAAAATGACTTGCACCCCGGATGTTTATGAAATACCCCATGCAGTTTAACTTCAGTAGAGTTTATGGCTTGAATAGAGTACAACGCAAAAGTAAATATTAAGATTGTTTCCTACAAACACATGCACACACACACACACACACACACACACGCACATATCTATGTACATGTATATATATATATATATATATATATATATATATATATATATATATATATGGATCTACTTTAGTAGATTGAACATATTACAAGTTCGAACCACATATGGCCGAGACCATATGTTCGAACTTGTAATAGTTCAAACATTGAAGTAAAAAAAGAAAAAAAAAACAAAATTAAATGCCCACCTGCACCCCCCACACCCCCTTACTTAAATATACCAACTCCGAGATCGCACTACATTGCAGAAAAGGAAATCTTCCCATTTAGCTCTGTACGGAGATCTCAATTCAGTCCGATCGAACATTTACAAATTCGAACATATGGTCTCAGCCATATGAGGTTCAAACTTGTTATATGTTCGATCTACTGAATATATATATATATATATAGGTTTGCCACCGCATAACCGAACACACGGCAGTCGAACCCAACAATGATCGATTCCGGTAACCAAACTTTTGCATGTCGAACAGTCGGAATGTCGCAAATCCACCAAATGCGACATTTTTGACTGCTCTACATCCAAAATGAGTGCTAACATGAGTCACAAAGGGGGCACGGGTTTGCGATTCGATACAGTTGCATTCGGCAATATGCATATTTGCCGCACTCCTTTCGGTCTTTAGGGCTCGAACATCCGTCCGTCGGTTATACAGTGGTAAACATATAAATATATATATATATATATATATATATATATATATATATATATATATGACTAAAACACTTCTTAATATAAAAGAACGATGAAGGAGCCAGTAGCTAAGCTTTTCTGCTAGAATAAAAGAACATTTGGCAGCAATTAGAAGGCATGATTCCAAAATGCCCTTGCTAAGCATAGCTTATTATGTGATAACTTTGCTAATTTCACTTTTCTTATATTGCAGAAGATAGATTCCTTCTTTGGTGACATCAATACACTACTTGAAGTAAAAGAATTAAGTTGGCAGCTTAGATTCAATTCAAATGCACCGCCTGGTTTGAATGAAAGCCTAAATATTAAATGTGCTCTCAGGTGTCAACGCTAAAGTTTCCCCTCTTACCCAAACACTGTCTTATTATTGAGAGTCTGCTTTTTATAATGTTTTTTCAAAAAAGGTCCTTCAAAATATGTTCTTAGATAATATATTTAACTTTTATGTTTAAGCCTATATTAACATTTGTTTTTGCTTCACTAATTGTACTACTACAGCACTTGTTTATGTAGACACTGCTCATCCTTGGAATTTAGTATAATTTCCAGTTTTTTATTGGCTCTGAGATTTACATTATTTATTTACTGTCTGGTTTCAGCTGTCTACTCTTTTTTGGTAACACCCACTAGGGTATATATACTGTGGTTTTCATCTTACTGTTGTTTGATAAAGTTCTTGATACTATTAAAAGGACGAAAGCTTAGCTACTGGCTCCTTCGTCATTCTTTTATATTAAGAAGTGTTTTAGTCATTTGTATTCCTGATCTTCTTAGCTCTGAGGACAGTTTTTAGTGCTAATATATATATATATATATATATATATATATATATATATATATATATATATATATATATATATATATATATATATGGGTCTACTTCTATTCGCTCACAGCCCATTTCACTGAAACCCATTTGGTCGACAGCTCATTTCATCGACAAACATTCTAGGTGGGGGGCTGTGCCCCCCACACCCCCAATGTGGGGGGGTGTGCCCCCCACCCCCAACTATATATAACAACTCCACAGTCGCACAACAGTGGGGAGGGGGGCAAAACCCAGGTTTTTGCCTTGAATACTTTTGTCAATGAAATGAGCTGGAAAAATGTGGATACCCTGTAGCCTGCAATGAGCTATAATTACAGCTAGATGCTTTGTGAACACTTCTGGTGCAGTGGATATTCCAAAGGGTAAGTCAGAGAACTAATAATGTGATCCAGACATACAAAACCTTAAGAAATACCCGAAGTTTGGATGAATTGTTAGTGGTGATAAACATGTTTTAAGTCTAGTGTTACCAGGAAACTTGAAAGAGGAAGCAGAGGTAACAGGTTGTGAAGTAGCATAATTTTGAATTTGGGCACTAACACAAACAGGTTTAGGAAAGAAAGATCCAGAGCTAGTCTACAAGCATTTTCTTTCTTTGGCATTGTGAACATAAATGAATAAAACCCCTTCTCTACCTGTGAAGGAGGAACTGATTCTGTCAGTCTTTGGGACAGCATGTGATGAACAGGTGAAAACAAAACAGTCTGATCTGCAGGATGAGGAACGGCCCCATGGAAAGGAGAAATTTTCTCTCACTGCCATCTCTAACCCTGATGAATGGGCCAGGGTAGGAGGGGACCAGAAAGTCTTTTGAATAGTCATTCAAACTTGTTGAACTGTCCCTGGTTTTGGGAGGTTTGACACTTATTTTTGAGACCTCCTTGCCACTTCTTCTTAAACATCTGTCTATCTGACTTCTGTTGAAAATGTTTATCTTTTTTTTTTTTTTCAAATTGAATGAGAAAAAAAAATCTATTGGACAATTTGGAAAAGGAGGGCTTAAATATCTTAGAGATTCACTGGATCAGCTTGCTCCTTTCATCACACTTTCTGATCGCCTCTGCAGCACAGGGATCAAATACTAAATTTCTATCCAAAGGAAAATTTAAAATCTAAATTTTTACATCATATGGGAAGTTCTGAGATTGCATCCAAACAAACCTCCTTAAAACAGTACCAATGGCCATGGCTATAGAAGAAGTATCAACAGAGTCATGCACACAGTGCAAACAATGAGTAGTGACCTGTGCAACAGAAGAAACTAACTTACTTAAAACACATTTTTTCCCACAGGAAGAAACTGTAGCTAAAACATTGCTTATACTGTCACAATATGTCAGAATTTTAACATATGGACCTAACAATTTAAAATTCTAAAAAGCAAAGTTGAAGAAGCATATACTTTTTCCTCATACCTATCAATAATTTTCCATCCTTATTAGAAACAGTAAGATTAGAATTAACTAAGTGCTTAGCAGCGGTGGAGTCAACTAAAGCTATAGCTGTAGGATCAGGTTTTGGGATAGTGTATAGAAATTTAAAAGGCTTTAAACATCCTTTCTGGCTTTTTAGGTACAGTAGTCTGACAATCAGGAAAATTGTAGGCAGTAAGACACACATACTCTAAAGCAGACAGGACAGGAGGAATGGGTGTAGATCCTAGAAAATCCTTTTGTAACAACTCATTGTATTTTCTGACTGAAACTCACTGCTTTCCCACTGAAAACACTGGGACATTCCAGCAGTAGTTTATCAGAGAAAGAGAAACCCCCACAGGAAGAATGAGAAACTGAGCTATCCTTTGAGTCAATCAGAAATCTGACGACAAAACCCTGAATCCATCCCTCCATCTTCCTGTTCAGATTCAGACTTTTGAATCTCTTCAAGAAAATGGACATCTCTCTTTCTTTACCAGGAACTAGTCTGCAAGAAGTATAACCTGAATTAAACACTGAGCCAGTCCCAGTAAACTACTCCTATCCAAAGAAATTTGAGGAAGGGTAGATACATGCTTAGTTTTCTATCTCTTTTTGACTGAAAAAAATGGGGCTTACTGTGGTACTAATGGTAGCAACTTCTTCGCCAGAGATGGGCATAGCATTCTGGCAGAATAGGAAAACCTTCCCTATTTGCTCTCTCTGGACCTGCAAGAGTGGCTCTCCTTTGCCTACTGAGGGGACTACAGCAATTGCATAGGTTGTGGCTATCCACTGGTGCTTAGCGGCTTTAGGTGCTACACCAGAGGGATCCTGTGTAAAAGAAGAGAGGTCTGAGGTACAATAGATTGCCACAGATGATTCAGCCACCTGTGGCTGAGGCAAATTGCTAACCTGCTGTAGTGGCAAAGGCTGTTTGTTTAAATTTTTCTTTTTGTGGCTGGAAGATGGACCAACTGTTGGACTGAATCTGTTCCATGGTCAAGATGAAAATGGTGTCTCTTTCCCACAGAAGACAAGCAGCAAATGCTGGTAAAACTACAAGTCCAAAAAAGTTACTTTTTTTAATAGAAAAAAACACAGTAAAAAGCACTTTTGTACACTCTGGTAGACCCACAATGGAAAAATAGAAACTATTTCTCCACAAAAGATATGTTATCAGTTAGTTTACACTCCTTTTAAACTGAGAGAAAAAAATGAGTGCTCCATTTAAAGGTATGTTATAGTCTCGAGACAGTCCATTAAAACATAACACTCCTAGCTTTAAAATAATTTTCCAGAAAAGGAAAGTAACAAAACGTCAGTAGATATAAAAAAAAAAAAAAAAAAAAAAAAAAAAACACATTATCTGCCCAACAAAGGGATGAACAAGCCAACCATTGATCCTTGAAAGCTTCAGAGAAGCATACTCTTTGGCAGCAGGAAATCCTTGCAGGGCGTTGCACCCAAACTTATATTTTTAGTCAGCTCAGCTTGAGCTGCTTGACAGTTGCATACAGGGTGAAGTAGAACTTTGGAAGTTGGCTGACTGGTTGTTTCATTCTTGGCGGAATATAAACCATATAGCTAAGGCTATTGAAGCAATGATCATTACGAAGAACATCACATCTTTTACCAAGTAAAAATAGTTGTAAATTAGATTAAACAACTTTTTTCCACAAAAGAAACAAGTAATTCCCCCTGTTAAAAATCTACTAAAAGTCAGATGACAGTCGTTAAAAATACTTTCTCCCAACTAAAAATGATTATTTTGACAAAAAAAGTTCCTTTTCTGTCAAAAAGGTAAAAGTGGATGGTCCTTTCCCTGAAAGGAACTTATCTACCCAGCAATGGAAAAGCATTAGCCAACTGTCAAGCCTTAAAAGCCCTCAATAGGATTGTTCTTTGGTAACAGGACAGCTCTGGAGAGCTTGGTGCCCAAACTACTCTTTTTATGTAGCTCCACTTCAGCTGGTTAATTGCTTGGGTATGTGGAAGGTCCCCTTAAGCTTTGGAAGCTGGATGGCTGTTATATCCTTAGCAGGTTATAACCCAAAAAGCTAAGGCTGCTGATCAACATGATGAACATTTGCTGCAACAGTGGTTAAACGTATGTAGTTGGTAAAGCTGCAAGGTCAATGCACTGATACTAGAAAGAAATAAACAACATCAAATGACTTGATGTAGTTGCACTTGTAAATCTTGCAAACTTGTTTTAATTCCCGTATTTCCTGCAGAAATTTCAGCTTGCTTTCTGTTATGTACTGCCTCTCTTTGTATAGATCTTCATGACCAAAATGACCAAAAATATATACAGAAATATTTTGCACAGTTTTAAGTCAAGTACAGTGAAGATCAAAGGAGCAGATGAACAAGACAATTCAGAGACAAAAGTAGCATGGCCACGCTATGAAAGAAATAGCAAGATATGTATGATATGGAAATAACTGCATTACATTGTTACATTGTGCAAATGATGGCCTACATGCAAATGAGTCCTATGTACCTGTGCATTGTGAACAGAAGCATGGCAGATATATTGGAAGATATGCAAAGCCAGCAGTATGGGTCACATAGACTAGTGATACAATGTTAGAGAAAGAAGCCGCTATAGATGAACACCAGGTGTCTGTGACTGCCTTTGGAGCTAGAGTCCAAAATGTCACGTGTCATTATCTTCTGAAGAACAGCTGAATTCACTAATACCTAACATACCATCACATCCATGATGAGGTCATTGCTTCCCACTACTGTGTGGATATATGAGTGAATAGATATGTGCCTCCCACAGAAGAAAGGCCAACCTTAGGTCAGTTGGACAAATTTGGCCCAAGACCGCACTGTTTTAGGCTATTATGAATTTTACGACCTATAATGTTTACCTGAGAGAAATTACAGTAAAGAAATACAAGGCATTTTCATAGTTGTTGTCTTGTTTCAGCAGTACAAGTCTCATTAGTGGAGTAGACTACATTTACTGTCATTGACCGTATTAATGGCTAGTCTAGTATTATTAACATTGCAATGTCATACTACGTATGTGGCCCCCAGTGTTAACTGCTCATGCTCTCATCATGTTAAGTTTCTGCTGCTGAGTGTTCATCTGTGTTTTCAACCTTCAACTGACATTGGATTAACCATCTGGCTTTGTGTATTATTCCAGTTACTTTAGCAGAAGATAATAACACGATTTAATATGAAGACTAACAGTGGCACTATGTTTTCTTTTGTATCTCTTGCTGATGCAGAATGTATGATTGGTTGCTAATGAATGTCATTAAAAAAATAATTGTGAAATAGTCAGCCTCAGCAGTAGCACATGCACAGGAGCAAGCACACAAAGAAATTGAACATATAATGTGATGTGTGCTAACTTATGATCACAAGGACTTGCAACAGAATGTTATTAGTTGGTAGAAAAACAGTTTCTACTGTTGCAGATGGGAGCAAAATAATCCCAGAAAACTGAAACGAGGTGTTTGTGCTCAGTGGAGGGAGGCAAAGGTGGGGAGTCAAAACATTTTAATACACATTTTGACTCACAAAGTTTCTGCAGTGGCACCAGTTTTACAATCAATACAAAATGGGGGAAGGACAAGAGGAGACTTAAAGAAAAGTGTAGTGTAGAAATGTGAACAAATTGTGTGATTTTTACATGCTCTCCTACATTTATTTCCTTAAGGCATTCTGATTTCATCTCAACTACCAAAACCAGCTGCTTAATTGCTGCTCTGAATTATCCCTGTATGCTATCTTTACTTATAACCTTCTGTTCCTGGGTTATGACTAGAAATTCTTGGTGCTTTTTTTATGGTGCTGTTTTTTTTAAGTGTCTGCCAGTTTCTCGTTAAACATCTATTTCCAAGAACTGTGGGTCATCTTTCCAAGTGCCTTTTTGGAGGGTCTATATTACCAGATCAAAAACCCATTTCAGCAAAAACCACAAGACTGACACGTATAGCACGAACTACGGTAATGGCTAATGTTCAAAATCGCGAAACACGAAATGTCAAAGAGTCATGGTTGGCCCATCTGCGGTATAGCTCCGTAAGGTAAGTGTGCGATAGTTACGGACCTTAAGGTTAGGGTGCGGTTTAAGGTAAGTGCATAGATAGGTAATGTATGTAAGGTTAGTGTAGGGTTAGAAGTAGGGTTTTGTTAAGTGTATGTTATTTGTTTTGTTTGGGTATATGTCTGTAGGGAAAGTGTGCAATAGTTACGGACCTTAGGGTTAGGGTGCCAGTTAAGGTAAGCGCATAGATAGTAATGTATGTAAGGTTTAGTGTAGGGTTAGAAGTAGAGTTTGGTTAGTGTTTGTATGTGTTTTATTTATTATGTTTGGGTATGCAGTATGTAGCGAGCGGTGGTGTTGGCTGACTATGATGGTTCGAGATTTGAAAATTCGCGGTTTAGGGGGTTCGGCATATTTGTGGTTTGCGCTATACATGTCGGTCTTGTGGTGTTCGCTGAAATGGGTTTTCGATCTGGTAATATAGACCCATTTTTGGATTATTGGTGTTTTTGTGTTTTAGGCACTTATTTCCACATCATTTGGTATTATTATGACGACAAATGATCTGGAAGCATTAATCCACTTAATCAGTTTACAAATAATTAAATAATTAAAAATAAACTTAAAGAAATAGTTTTAAGTGGGGTAGTGTGTAAGCAAGTATGTTCCTAGGACAAACATGATACCATTGTTATTATTAAGTATTTTGAGGTAGTTCAACAATTTTAAGTGGTTTTGTGGAAACACGCCAATTGTAACACAGAATAAGAATTACTTCGGCCAAGGGAATCCAATACTTCAGAGCAAGTAAAGAAGATAATATGAAACCCATGAAGGGATGAAGGGGTGAGAAGTATAACATAAGAATGCATAATGGAGTTTAAAAGATATTCATGATCTTTTTGTCCACCTGCCCCCTTCAGTCCCCCCAGAACCTTCAAGCCCATCATGACTGAGTCATTTATCCTCCACATTCTGGTATCCAAGAACATTGGGCATGGAAGACAAAAATTGGTGACTGTGATACCAACATTTGGATGAGATGTTAAACCAAGGCCCCATCTGTCTGAGTTTGTGATAGCTCAGGTGGATGTAAAAGATTCCATGATACTTATTGAAAAGAAAAAGGGAAGTTTTCCAGTGTCCTGGTCAAATTTGTCTTGAATCTGAGCTCAAGTAGTATTATGATTTCATTACTTAATGATAAAAGTCTATAAGAAAAGAAGTTATGTCTTACCATAACGTTCCATCTGAGTTGTTGATCTTCTTCCAGTCATCACTGATGGGGTACGGTTCCGAACCCTCGGAACCGAGTCAGCCAAATGCCAAGTAGCTTACACCAAACTCTCAAGCCACGCTACTACCCACAATGCCCTTCATCCCATACCTCAGATCAAGTTTGCAGAACCATAGTAGCAACATATATATGAGAAACAGAAACAGAAGCAGAGGCCATCTCTGCGCAAACACCCTACCACACCAAAACGACCCAAAGATCCACCAGGAGCCTTGGCGGGGGAAGGTGGGAGGGTGTGATGAATGGAAGAAAATCAGCAACTCAGATGGAATGTTATGGTAAGACATAACTTCTTTATCTAAAGTTGTTAATCTTCTTCCATTCCTCACTGATGGAACCAAGTCCCTAGCTACTACAGAATCTGGGTGGCCCTCGTGGAAGAACATTCCGGAGAACCATAGAGCCAAAGACAGCTCTACCCCTGGAGATCAGATCCAATTTGAAATGCTTGATAATGGTATGGGGTTTAGCCCAGGTGGCAGCTGCACAAATATCATCCATGGAAGCCCTAGCATGAAAGGCGACAGAAGCGGCCACAGCTCTAGTGGAATAAGGTTTAATGTGGCCAGGAGCTGATTCCTCCTCCAGAGAATAAACAAAAGCGATGCAATCCCTAAGCCATTTAGACAAGGTAACCTTATACACTGCCGATTCCTTTCTAGAGCCCACAAAGGCAACAAAAAGCTGATCTGCCTTTCAAAAAGACTTTGTCCTGTCCAAATAAAACCACAACTGTCTGTGGACATCCAAGGAATGAAGACAGTATTCCCCTTTGTTGGAATAATTAGGGAAAAACACGGGCAACTCAATGGACTGATTAATAGAGAATTCCGAAACCACCTTGGGTAAGAAAGTGGGATTGGTGCGAAGTGATACTCTGTCCTTATGGAAAATCAAATAAGGACTTTTAATGCATAATGCTTGCAGCTCTGATACATGTCGGGCTGAAGTAACCGCCACCAGAAACAAGGTCTTCCACGACAGAAACTTCACATCACAGGTTGCAGCCAGCTCGAAGGGAGGTAGAGTCAAAGTTTGAAGCACCCTAGACAAATTCCATGATTCCACAGGTTGCCTAATGGGAGGTCTAGAATGAAAAATCCCCTTCAAGAAAGTCTTAGACAGATGGGAAGAAATAATAGGAATTCCATCTGAACCATCATGGAAATTGGAGATGGCAGCTAGATGCACCCGAATCGTGGATGCAGAAGCCCCGTTAAGGAAAGGCTCAGTCAGGTATTGAAGAACCGTAGCTACTGGAACAGAAACAGGATCCAGAGACAGCTTTTGTGCCCATAAGGAAAAATGTTTCCACTTGTCTTTATAAAGTTTTCTGGTAGAAGGTTTGTGGGAGGCCAAAATAATATTCCGTACCAGAGAAGAAAGTGACTCAAGCCTGGCTACTAACGGAAGTGGAGCAACCAAGATGTCATATTGAGAGTGGTCAGATTTGGAGATGACAGCCCTTGGGGGTGAGAGATGAGATCCTGATGGAAGTCTAGAATCCAAAGGGGACGGAGTAGGTGTGGCTGAAGGAAGGGGAACCAAACCTGATGAGGCCAGAATGGGGCAATGAGAATCATTCTGCTTCTCAACCGAGTAGCTTTCCTTAAGACCAAGGGTATCAAGGGGATGGGACGATAAGCGTACTGGAGACCTGTGGGCCAATCAAGAGTCAGAGCATCTCTTGGGGATTCCCCCTACAGAGGAAAGAGAGCAAAGTAGCTGCTGCACTTCGCATTGGAGGGGGAGGCAAACAGATCGCAGCAAGGCCGGCCCCAGCAGCTGAAAATTTCCTCCACCACTTCTGGGTTGAGAGACCATTCGTGAGGAAGCAGGATGCATCTGCTCAGCCTGTCCGCAATCACGTTGGAACTCTCCGGGATGTGTGTAGCAATCAGGAAACAGTTGGTAGCCATCGCCCACTGCCAAATTCTAATGGCTTTGCGTCAAAGGGGGTAAGATCTGGTCCCTCCCTGCATGTTGATGTACCAGATCACAGACATGTTGTCGGACTGGATATCAATCGGTTCGAGAGAAAGAAGAGGGTGGAGATCTTGTAACACCAGTAACACAGCTCTGAGCTCTAGAACGTTGATGTGAAAGATGACTTCTAGAGTAGACCATGTGCCTTGAACAGATCTTCCCTGAAAATGGCCCCCCCACCCTATCTTTAGTCACCGTGGTGATGGGGTGAAGAGGTTGAAAGGGGCGACACCACAGACTTTCATCCATTCTCATCCACCAGAGGAGATCCTGCTTGCAAAGATTGGTGATGAGGATTAGTGCGTTCAAGGGATGATGATTGTGTATCCATTGAGTTTGAAGAAGCCACTGTAACAGGCGCATATGAAGCCTGGCCAATGGAACAATGGGAATGACTGCCGCCATGGAACCCAGAGCCTACAAAACTGCCCTTGCAGATACTTTCCTGTGGTCGAGTATCACTTGCACTTGTGTTCTCAGTCTTAAGAGCCTGTGATGAGGAAGAGATATTAGACCAAGCTGAGTGTTGAACATAGCCCCTATGAATTCCAATCATTGTGAGGGCTGAAGGTTTGATTTTTCCCAATTGATAGTATTACCCAGAGACTCCACCAGAGACAGAGTGTGGTGCAGGGCCTTGGTCAGTAGACACTCGGTGGGGGCGGAGAGGCGCCAATCGTCCAGATAAGGAAACACCAGGAATCCGTGCAGTCTCAAGTGAGCTGTCACCACTGCTAGACATTTCATGAACACTCTGGGGGCCATCAAGAGTCCGAAAGGCAGGGCTCTGAATTGAAAATGATTGGCTCCCAGCCGGAAGGGCAAAAGCCTCCTGGAGTGTTTGTCCATTTTGATGTGGTAATACGCATCCCGGAGATCTAGAGAGCACATCCACACACCCTCCCGAAGGCATGGAAGGATGGACTGAATAGTGACCATATGGAACTTGGTCTGTATAACTGACTCATTCAAACAACTGAGATCCAGAATGGGCCTCCAGTCCCCCTGTCTTTTTTGGCACCAAAAAGAGTCTGGAGTAGAACCCTAATCCATATTGATCTGGGTGGACCTTTTGGATGACTCACTTTAGAAGAAGCTTCTTGATTTCGGAAGCTGCCTCCTCCCTTTGACAGGGTGGAACGTTGGGAAGGGAGAACTGAGGTCTTGGAAAGGATTTGAGGGGAATGTGATAGCCTCTGGTGATAATTCTCTGCACCCATAGATCATCGGTAATGGAGGACCAGGCTGCTTGGTGCAGAGAGAAATGTTCCCTGACTGCTTCCAGAGGAAAGCAATTGGGCAACGCTTCAGGAGCACTGATAGGACCTCCCGGAGA